>NC_057794.1:80622327-80860307 GCF_018294505.1 Triticum aestivum | reverse complement strand
CCTGCATCGTGGCCACCTCGAAGCTTCCTTGCCTTCAACTCCAAGTCTCCTGGATCACGTTCATTCCAAAAATCATGCTCCCGAAGGTTTTATTCTGTTTGGACTCCGTTTGATGTTCCTTTTCTGCGAAACACTGAAACAAGGGAAAAAACAGAAATTGGCACTGGGCTCTGGGTTAATAGGTTAGTCCCAAAAATAATATAAAACTATTTAATAAAGCCCATAAACATCCAAAACAGATAATATAATAGCATGGAACAATAAAAAATTATAGATACGTTGGAGACGTATCAGCATCCCCAAGCTTAATTCCTGCTCGTCCTCGAGTAGGTAAATGATAAAAACAGAATTTTTGATGTGGAATGCTTTCTAGAATATTCTTCAATGAATTTTTCTCTATTGTGGCATGCATGTTCAGATCCGAAAGATTGAATACAAAAGTTTAATATTGACATAAAAACAATAATACTTCAAGCATACTAACAAAGCAATCATGTCTTCTCAAAATAACATGGCCAAAGAAAGCTATCCCTACAAAATCATATAGTTTCGCTATGGTCTATCTTCACCACACAAAATATTTAAATCATGCACAACCCTGATGACAAGCCAAGCAATTGTTTCATACTTTTGATGTTCTCAAACTTTTTCAATCTTCACGCAATATATGAGCGTGAGCCATGGATATAGCACTATATGTGGAGTAGAATGGTGGTTGTGGAGAATACAAAAAGGGAGAAGATAGTCTCACATCAACTAGGCGTATCAACGGGCTATGGAGATGCCCATCAATAGATATCAATGTGAGTGAGTAGGGATTTCCATGCAACGGATGCACTAGAGATATAAGTATATGAAAGCTCAACAAAAGAAACTAAGTGGGTGTGCATCCAACTCGCTTGCTCATGAAGACCTAGCGCATTTTGAGGAAGCCCATCATTGGAATATACAAGCCAAGTTCTATAATGAAAAATTCCCACTAGTACATGAAAGTGATATCATAGGAGACTCTCTATCATGAAGATCATGGTGCTACTTTGAAGCACAAGTGTGGAAAAAGGATAGTAGCATTGTCCCTTCTCTCTTTTTCTCTCATTTTTTTATTCGGGCCTTCTTTTTTTTGGCCTCTTTTTTTCGTCTAGAGTCTCCTCCCGACTTGTGGGGGAATCATAGTCTCCATCATCCTTTCCTCACTGGGACAATGCTCTAATAATGATGATCATCACACTTTTATTTACTTACAACTCAAGAATTACAAGGCAATACTTAGAACAAGATATGACTCTATATGAATGCCTTCGGCGGTGTACCGGGATGTGCAATGACTCATGAGTGACATGTACGAAAGAATTATGAATGGTGGCTTTGCCACAAATACAATCTCAACTACATGATCATGCATAGCAATATCACAATGATGAAGCGTGTCATAATAGCGGAACGGTGGAAAGTTGCATGGCAATATATCTCAGAATGGCTATGGAAATGACATAATAGGAAGGTATGGTGGCTGTTTTGAGGAAGGTATATGGTGGGTTTATGGTACCGGCGAAAGTTGCGCGGTACTAGAGAGGCTAGCAATGGTGGAAGGGTGAGAGTGCGTATAATCCATGGACTCAACATTAGTCATAAAGAACTCACATACTTATTGCAAAAATCTATTAGTTATCGAAACAAAGTACTATGCGCATTCTCCTAGGGGGATAGATTGGTAGGAAAAGACCATCGCTCGTCCCCGACCGCCACTCATAAGGAAGACAATCAATAAATAAATCATGCTCCAACTTCATCACATAACGGTTCACCATACGTGCATGCTACGGGAATCACAAACTTCAACACAAGTATTTCTCAAATTCACAACTACTCAACTAGCATGACTCTAATATCACCATCTCCATATCTCAAAACAATTATCAAGTATCAAACTTCTCATAGTATTCAATGCACTTCTATGGCTTTTATATTATTCCTAAAAGCAAATTTCCATGTTTTTCTAAAGGACTCTCAGAATGATTTAAGTGAAGCATGAGAGAAAAATAGTTTCTATAAAACAAATCCACCACCGTGCTCTAAAAGATATAAGTGAAGCACTAGAGAAAAAACTATATAGCTCAAAAGATATATGTGAAGCACATAGAGTATTCTAATAAATTTTCAAATCATGTGAGTCTCTCTCAAAAGGTGTGTACAACAAGGATGATTGTGGTAAACTGAAAAGAAAAGACTCAAATCATACAATACGCTCGAAGCAAAACACATATCATGTGGTGAATAAAAATATAGCTCCAAGTAAAGTTACCGATAGATGAAGACGAAAGAGGGGATGCCTTCCGGGGAATCCCCAAGCTTTGGCTTTTTGGTGTCCTTGGATTTACCTTGGGATGCCTTGGGCATCCCCAAGCTTAGGCTCTTGCCACTCCTTATTCCATAGTCCATCGAATCTTTACCCAAAACTTGAAAACTTCACAACACAAAACTTAACAGAAAACTCGTCAGCTCCGTTAGTATAAGAAAATAAATCACCACTTAGGTACTATTGTGAACTCATTCTAAATTCATATTGGTGTAATATATACTATATTCCAACTTATCTATGGTTCATACCCTTCGATACTACTCATAGATTCATCAAAATAAGCAAACAACACATAGTAAACAGAATCTGTCAAAAATAGAACAATCTGTAGTAAGCTGTAGGTTCCTAATACTTATGTAACTCGAAAAATCCTGGTAAATTAGTAAGTCCTAGGAATTTTTTTATTAATCTAGTGCAAGTGGAATTGGTATTTTATCACTCTCTGGTAAAAAATGAAAATTATTCTCGTGAGCGCATACTTTCTGTTTTTTACAGCAAGATCAAATAACAATCACCCAAGAAGATCCTAAAGGCTTTACTTGGCACAAACACTAATTAAAACATAAAAAACACAATCATAATAGAGGATAGATGATTAATTTATTACTAAACAGGAACAAAAAGCAAGGAGCAAAAATAAAACTGGGTTGCCACCCAATACAATGGTAAATTGTATAGGTTCACTAGTTCGGCGAAGAGATGGTGATACAAGTGCAATATGGATAGTAGAGAATGGTTTTTTTAATATGAAAATATGAAAACAGCAAGGTAACTAATGATAAAAGTGAGCACAAACAGTATTGCAATGCTAGGAAACAAGGCCTAGGGTTCATACTTTCACTAGTGCAAGTTCTCTCAACAATAATAACATAATTGGATCATATAACTATCCCTCAACATGCAACAAAGAATCACTCCAAAGTCACTAATAGTGGAGAACAAACGAAGAGATTATGGTAGGGTACGAAACCACCTCAAAGTTATCCTTTCTGATCGATCTATTCAAGAGTCCGTAGTAAAATAACATGAAGCTATTCTTTCCGTTCAATCTATCATAGAGTTCATACTAGAATAACACCTTAAGACACAAATCAACCAAAACCCTAATGTCACCTAGATACTCCAATGTCACCTCAAGTATCCATGGGTATGATTATACGATATGCATCACACAATCTCAGATTCATCTCTTCAACCAACACAAAGAACTTCAAAGAGTGCCCCAAAGTTTCTACCGGAGAGTCAAGACAAAAATGTGTGCCAACCCCTATGCATAAGTTCATGTGGTCACGGAACTCGCAAGTTGATCACCAAAACATACATCAAGTGGATCACATGATATCCCATTGTCACCACAGATAAGCACATGCAAGACATACATCAAGTGTTCTCAAATCCTTAAAGACTCAATCCGATAAGATAACTTCAAAGGGGAAACTCAATTCATCACAAGAGAGTAGAGGGGGAGAAACATCATAAGATCCAAATATAATAGCAAAGCTCGCGATACATCAAGATCGTTCCACCTCAAGAACCCGAGAGAGAGAGAGAGATCAAACACATAGCTACTGGTACATACCCTCAGCCCCGAGGGAGAACTACTCCCTCCTCGTCATGGAGAGCATCGGGATGGTGAAGATGGCCACCGGAGAGGGATTTCCCCCTCTGGCAGGGTGCCAAAACGGGTCTAGATTGGTTTTCGGTGTCTATGGAGGCTTCTGGCGGCGGAACTCCCGATCTATTCTCATCCTCGATGTTTTTAGGGTATATGGATATATATAGGCGAAAGAAGTCGGTCAGGGGAGCCACGAGGGGCCCACAGGGGTGGGGGGCGCGTCCAGGTGGGGCAGGCGCGCCTCCCTGCCTCATGGCCACCTTGAAGCTTCCTTGACTTCAACTCCAAGTCTCCTGGATCACGTTCATTCCAAAAATCACGCTCCCGAAGGTTTCATGCCGTTTGGACTCCGTTTGATATTCCTTTTCTGCGGAACACTGAAACAAGGGGAAAAACAGAAACTGGCACTGGGCTCTCGGTTAATAGTTTAGTCCCAAAAATAATATAAAAGTGTTTAATAAAGCCCATAAACATCCAAAACAGATAATATAATAGCATGGAACAATCAAAAATTATAGATACGTTGGAGACGTATCAATGACCGTAGTTTGAGGAGTTCATGTATTCACAATGTGTTAATGCTTTGGTCCAATACTCTATTGAAAGGAGGCCTTAATCTCCCTTAGTTTTCAATAGGACCCCGCTACCATGGGAGGGTAGGACAAAAGATGGCATGCAAGTTCTTTTCCATAAGCACGCATGACTATATTCGGAATACATGCCTACATTACATTGATGAACTGGAGCTAGTTCTGTGTCACCCTAGGTTATGACTGTTACATGATCGATCGCATCCGACATAATTCTCCATCACCAATCCAATGCCTACGAGCTTTTCCTATATTGTGTCACACCCTAGCTAGTCATGCATTAGAGTGTTGCATCATGTTTACTCATTCATCAGAAACTTGAAATGGGGATGACAGAACCCCCAGTCCCCTCTGAAACCAACTAGGGCTACTAAAATAATTTTTCAATGAACCTGAAATGCCCTTCTAAAATGCCCATCATTTTTGTCTTGGTTCAGAACCTCTGCCAAAAATGGTGCACATTTTCCTAGGCCATCCTAGGGTTTTTGAATTAAATCATAAATATTTGAATTTGGGCATTTAAAATAATATAAAATATTTAAATGCTCAAATATCTCCAAACTAAAATGTTTCATGTTGGAAATAATCCAACTATGGGCCAGGAATAGTTTGGTGATTTTTGAAGTTGCCTAGGTATTTTATTTAATTCAACAAAGTTGCAGATATATTAAATAAAAACAGAAAACAGAAAAGAAAGGGGAAGACTTCCCTGTGCGGCCCAGCCAGCTGGCCGGCCCAGCCAGCAACCGACCCAGCCCAGCACTGTAGCTTCCCGTCGTCTTCCTCCCCTCGCCCCGAAGCTGCTGCGTGCTCGCGCGCGCGCGGCCGCGCGGCCACCTCCTGCTTGCCGACGCCCTCCTGGCCACGTGGACGACGCCCGCAGCCCGTCCCGATCCCCCCTGCTCTCTCTCACTCTCCCCGGCTCTCTCCTTCCTCTCCCTCGCTCTCTCTCTGACACGGCCGAACACCACCGTCGCCACCGTTCGCCGTAGCAGTCGTCTCCGACCACCCCTCGCTCCCCCGACTAGCTCAGAAGCTCCGCCACAACTCCCTCTTCCTCCCCACCGCTCCACGGGTCTCCGGAAGCCCTGCATCGCCGCCACGTCGCCGTTCCCCTCTTCGGACTCCGACCACCGTCGCCGTCAAATTCGTCGTCTCCGGCGCGTCCCCGAGCCCGCTTCGACGCCCACTGCAACCGCGGTGAGCCCCCGGAGCGTTTCCCCCTTCTTCCCTGGTCTCTCCCGACCTCTAGGCCCTAGCTCCACCTCGACCGAGAGCTCCACGCCGCCGGCGATGTCGCCGTCGTGGCCACGGTCGCCGTAGCACCCAACCGAGCACACCATCGTGCTCCACACATCACCAGGAGCACGTAGAGCGCACCAACGCCTCCCCAAACCCCCTGCAACACTGATCCCGACCGCACCCGAACTCCGGCCGCCGCAGCCGAGCTCGCCGCCGTCAACTCCGGCCACCCCGAGCCCAACCACCACCACCAATAGACGCGGCTCAACCTCAGCAACACGTAGATGCCTTCCGCCGTCCATTTGGTCGCCGGAATGGCAAAAAGCACTCTCGCCGCCGTCTCGGATCTCGCCGGCGTCATGTCGCCGGTGGGGTTTGACTTGACCGACCTGGGGTTTGACCCCCCAGGGTCACTGACGCGTGGGCCCTGTCGGCCAGATGGTTAGGTTAGCGCTAACTACTGTTAGTCAACCCCCCCTGACACTGACAGTGGGCCCCAACGCCACTAATTAGTAATTAGAATTAATTTAAATCTGTTTAACCCCCCTGTCACTGACGTGTGGCCCCCACACGTCAGGTTTGACTTCAGCCAGCCGCAGTTGACCTGCTGACGTCACACTGACGTCAGGCTGACGCAGTAATTGATTTTCTGGATTTAAATTAAATCAGGAAATTCCAGAATATTAATTAAACTTCCAAAATTCATAACTTTTATTCTGTAACTCCAAATTGGACAAATTATATATGAAAAATGATCAGAAAAATCCAATCTATCCATCTGTACTATTTTCATGCATGATCAAACAAGTTAAATTGATGATTCAAGCAGAACAAGGAAAAGCACTTTAAAAGGCCATATTTGAATTTGAAATTTGAATCTTTGATTCAAATTTGTTCAAACCCTTCTGGCTTTAGTTGCATTAGCCCAATACACTCATATTGCCATGTTTCATGCATGCATCATATTGTTGCACATTGTTTGGTGATGCTTGTGTATCGATGCCCTTTGCGACAGGTTCTGTCCCCGAGGAGTACCGTGATTACCCTAACGAAGAACCGTATCCGTGCATCGAACCATCAGGCAAGCAACCAACCATTTGATCATATCAATACAATCCCATGTTCTCGCTCCTGCTCTCTTTTACTGCATTAAGACAACGCGATTCAAACTGCTGTGTGCTACGGTAGTTGAACCCATTTCCTCTGCATGACCTGTCATTGCCACAGTAACTAGATGAAACCCACTAGCATGTGTAGGAGTTGATTGAGCCATATGTATGTGTTGTTCCTACCTTGCTATGCCTGCTATGCTTAGAGTCGTGTCAGGTCTGGTTCATCTGGGTGATGGGCTAGAGTGAAATGATTATGTCGGTAATGAGAGTGGTGTGGTGAACACGATTTGGTAAAGGTATCGATGAGAGGCCATGTAGGAGTACATGGTGGGTTGTTTCATTGAAGCCGACCTTAAGCACTGAGATCTGTATGTGTGATTTAAGAATCAGCTACTACCATGCATTGGGCCCGAAACCAATGGACCCTCTCGACTTCTTATCCACCCTAGCTCTCCGTCCAGGAGTTGCAAGTAGTTTCTGGTGTTTGTAGCCTACTGGAGGCCGTGGACAGCGCTGACCGTAGGGGTGGGCTGTGATGCGGTAGGTACGTGGCCGGGTGTACCGAATACCCGTTAGGTATCTCGGGAACCCTGTTCACATCGTTCGGGGCCGTATGGGAAACCTCGGCCGGACTCCCTGCGGATGGAACCCGAATAGGCGATAAACCTGGACTGGAAGCTTAGGTGATTAGGTAGGTCGTGGCCGACACCCACGTTGGGCTTCCGCTTGAAGGTTGCCGAGTACATGTCGTGTAAACGACGATAAGTGGTGAGAGCGTGTATGAAGAAGTACACCCCTGCAGGGTTAACATGATCTATTCGAATAGCCGCGTCCGCGGTGAAGGACTACTTGGTTGCCTATACAGTTCATAGACAAGTAAATGGAAACTATTAAAAGCCTCAAGATAAGTGTGAGTGCCGAGGATGGCTCTTCCGTAGGAAGACGGAGGTGGATCCTCGGTAGTGTATTGAAGTGGTGAATAGTGGACTCGTGTGCGCAAAACTATTTCAAATGGAGTATCGTAGGATAGCCTAGCCAAGGGTCAAAGCTGGCTTGCTGCAATAACTCCACCAACCCTTCTTGATACTATGCATGTATGTAGGATCTGATGTAAGTCTTGCTGAGTACCTTTGTACTCATGTTGCTATAATCTACATTTTTTACAGAAGACGCTGCAACCCCTTCTGATGGGTTCTATGTAGACGTTGACATCAACGAGTAGGCTAAAGACCCAGGTGGTGACCCTGAGCTTGTGAAGGACCACATAGTATAGCCAGGCTTTCCAAGCCTCTTTTATTTTACTAGTTGTCTATACTCAGACAAGTTACTTCCGCTGTTGGCTTGTATGATTGTATAACTTGTATGTTGGGTCGTGAGACCCGTAACTTTGTGTGTATATTATGTATGGCTCCCTGAGCCTTAAATAAAGTACTTGTGTCGTAGAGTCATGTTGTGATGCTTCGTTGTATTTGCACATATCGAGCATAATGTGTGTATGATTGAAATGCTTGGTATGTGTGGGATCTGACTATCTAGTTGTTTATCTTTAGTAGCCTCTCTTACCGGGAAATGTCTCCTAGTGTTACCGCTGAGCCATGGTAGCTTGCTACTGCTCTGGAACACTTAGGCTGGCCGGCATGTGTCCTTCTTCGTTCCTGTGTCTGTCCCTTCGGGGAAATGTCACGCTTTGAGTACCGGAGTCCTGTTAGCCCGCTACAGCCCGGTTTACCGGAGTCCTGCTAGCCCAGGGCTACAGCCCGGACCCACTTGCTGATGACCGACACGTTCGAAGCTGGGTCATGGATGCCTGTCCCTGTAAGTCTGTGCCACTTTGGGTTTACGACTAGTCATGTCAGCCCGGGCTCTTTATCATATGGATGCTAGCGACACTATCATATACGTGAGCCAAAAGGCGCAAACGGTCCCGGGAAAAGGTAAGACGACACCCGTGGGAATACCGTGCGTGAGGCCGCAAAGTGATATGAGGTGTTACCAGCTAGATCGATGTGACATCGAGTCGGGGTCCTGACAGTTTAAATTTCATTTAAACCTGAAATGGGGATTGACTAAACCCTAGCACCAAATGAATTCAACTAGGGTCAAAATAAAATCTTTTTCATTAAACCCAAAATGCCCTCTAAAAATGTTCAACATTTCTGGTTAGAGGTGAAAGCATCTACCAAAAATGATTTATATTTTTGCAGGACATATTGGGCTCTGAATTAAATCATACTCTATTTGCATTTGGGCATTTAAATGCTATAAAATATTCTAAATGCCCAAATAATTCTGAAAATAAGTGTGGGCTGTTGGAAATAATCTAAATAGAGCCCTTGATTATTCCAGGATTTTTTTAAGATGCCTAAGTATTTTTAATAAAGCCCTACAGTTGCAGAAATAATAGAAAACAGAAAATAGAGGAGAGAGAGAGAACTCACCTGGACCTACCTGGCAGCCCACCTGGCCGGCCCAGCAGGCGGCCTGGCCAACTGGCCCAGCCCACCACCGCAGCCCCTCCGTCGTCTTCCTCCCCTCGCCCCGAAGCAGTTGCGTGCCCGCACGCGAGCGACCGCGGCCACGTCCTCCCGCCACCTCCTGCTTGCCCTCCCTCGTCCTGACCTGCGCCACGGAGACGCCACGCACCCCCTGGCCCCTCTCATTCTCCCTGTGCTCCTCCCCCTCCTCTGTTTCCCTCTCCCGCGAACGGCCGAACGCCATCGTCGCCGCCGTTCGTCACCGCCGCAGCCACAACCACTCCCTCGCTCCCTCTTCGTATCCCCGAGCTCCGCATCATCGTCCTCCTCGTCCACCCCGAGCCAAGCAACCAGGGGAGCGCTGCATCGCCGCCCCGGACGTCTTCTTCAACCTCGGTGCCGGCGATCTCCGTCGCTTGATTCGCCGCATCCAGAGCCTCCCCGGCCCCGCCGTCTGCACCGTCTGACTCGCCGTGAGCCACTTACCTTATCCCCTAACTCCTTGTGCTCGCCCCCGTGCTGTAGCGCCGTTCCCCACGAGCACTGAAGCCACCGTCCGCCATTGCTGCTGCACGCATAGCCTCCATGCCCCTCTGGCCTCACCATGCTGCTCGTGGTGCTCCCCGTGCCTAGCAGGTGCTGCCCAGCCTCTCCTTTTGCTCACCGACGCATCGTAGCGACGCGCCCGTGCATCACCGACCACCACCACCGCCAAAGCTCGTCGCCGGCGCCTTTTCCGGCGACCCCGAACCCAACTACCTGCACCACTCGCCGCGGGCCACTCCCAGCTATCCATAGCGCCCAACGGCGCCCCGAACGGTGCCCTGTACGTGAAACCCGCACCTGCACCGCCGCGTTTAGCCTCGCCGGCGGCTAAACGCCGGCGAGTTGACCCCGCCGACCAGGGGGTTTGACCCTTTGACCCCCCCTGTGTCCATGACATGTGGGGCCGGCCTGTTAATTAGGCTAGGATTAGTGTTAACTAAATATTAGTTAGTTTAATAGACACTGACAATGGGCCCCAGGCCGCTAACTGAATTAGATTAGTTAGGTTAGTCACTGACGGATGGGACCCACTGGCCAGGTTTGACCTGGACCAGCCACGTTGACCTGCTGACGCCATAATTCATTTTCTGGAATTATTCTAATTCTAAATATTCAGGAAATTCCAGAAAATGCCTAAAACTTCTAAAATTCATAGAAAATTAACCGTAACTCCAAATTAAATAATTTATATATGAAAAATTATCAGAAAAATTCAAGGAATCCATCTGTACCATTTTCATGCATGTTAGAACAACTTATAGCAGCTGTTTAGCACAAATCAAATAAAGGGCACTTAAATAATCACATATGGAGTTTGAATTTGAATCTTGTATTCAAACCAACTTCATTTAATCTGTTGCTAGTTGCATTGGCTCAAAACACATTCATTTTGCCATGTCATGATCATGCATCATATTGTGCATTGCATTGATTGTGTTCCTTTCTGTGTTGCCGGTATTTGTCCCCTCTCGATAGACGTGATACCGATGATGTGATCGTTGACACTGATGAAGACTCAATGTTATCTTCAGAAGTGCCAGGCAAGCAAAACCCCCTTGTTCATTCCGATACAATCCTACTCTCTCGCTCCTGCTCTCTTTTACTGCATTAGGACAACACCGATTCATCTGTTACTTGCTGCGGTAGCTGAACCCCTTTGTCCTTTGCATGACCTGTCATTGCCACAGTAAATAGATGAAACCCACTAGCATGAGTAGGAGTTGTTTGAGCCCTGATGTGCCTACTCATTCATGTTTGTTTGTCATGCCTGCTATTGCTTAGAGTTGAGTCAGGTCTGATTCATCGGGGATGAATCAGAGGCGTGTGAACCTGTCCTACTGTGTGTGAGCTAAGTGTGTGAACACGATTTGGTAAAGGTAGCGGTGAGAGGCCATGTAGGAGTACATGGTGGGTTGTCTCATTGCAGCCGTCCTCAGGAACTGAGTTCTGTGTTCGTGATCCATGATTCAGCTACTACCATACATTGGGCCCTGAAATATGACCCCGCTCGACTTCTTATTCACCCTAGTCCTCTGTCCAGGAGTTGCAAGTAGTTTCTGGTGTTTGTAGCCTACTGGAGGCCGTGGACAGCGCTGACCGTAGGGGTGGGCTGTGATGCGGTAGGTACGTGGCCGGGTGTACCGAATACCCGTTAGGTATCTCGGGAACCCTGTTCACATCGTTCGGGGCCGTATGGGAAACCTCGGCCGGACTCCCTGCGGATGGAACCTGAATAGGCGATAAACCTGGACTAGAGGCTTAAGTGTTTAGGTAGGTCGTGGTCTACACCCACGTCGGCTTTCGCTTGAAGTCTGCCGAGCACATGTCGTGTGTAGACGCTAAGTGGTGGAAACATGTATGAAGAAGTACACCCCTGCAGGGTTAACATGATCTATTCGAATAGCCGCGTCCGCGGTAAAGGACTACTTGGTTGCCTATACAGTTCATAGACAAGTAAATGGAAACTATTAAAAGCCTCAAGATAAGTGTGAGTGCCGAGGATGGCTCTTCCGTAGGAAGACGGAGGTGGATCCTCGGTAGTGTATTGAAGTGGTGAGTAGTGGACTCGTGTGCGCAAAACTATTTCAAGTTGAAGTATCGTAGGATAGCCTAGCCAAGAGTCAAAGCTGGCTTGCTGCAATAACTCCACCAACCCTTCTTGATACTATGCATGTATGTAGGATCTGATGTAAGTCTTGCTGAGTACCTTTGTACTCATGTTGCTATAATCTACATTTTTACAGAAGACGCTGCAACCCCTTCTGATGGGTTCTATGTAGACGTTGACATCAACGAGTAGGCTAAAGACCCAGGTGGTGACCCTGAGCTTGTGAAGGACCACGTAGTATAGCCAGGCTTTCCAAGCCTCTTTTATTTTACTAGTTGTCTGTACTCAGACAAGTTACTTCCGCTGCTGGCTTGTATGACTGCATGACTTGTATGTTGGGTCGTGAGACCCGTACCTTTGTGTATGATATGTATGGCTCACTGAGCCTTAAATAAAGTACTTGTGTCATAGAGTCATGTTGTGATGCTTCGTTGTATTTGCACATATCGAGCATATTGTGTGTATGGTTGAAATGCTTGGTATGTGTGGGATCTGACTATCTAGTTGTTTATCTTTAGTAGCCTCTCTTACCGGGAAATGTCTCCTAGTGTTACCGCTGAGCCATGGTAGCTTGCTACTGCTCTGGAACACTTAGGCTGGCCGGCATGTGTCCTTCTTCGTTCCTGTGTCTGTCCCTTCGGGGAAATGTCACGCTTTGAGTACCGGAGTCCTGTTAGCCCGCTACAGCCCGGTTTACCGGAGTCCTGCTAGCCCAGTGCTACAGCCCGGACCCACTTGCTGATGACCGACACGTTCGAAGCTGGGTCATGGATGCCTGTCCCTGTAAGTCTGTGCCACTTTGGGTTTACGACTAGTCATGTCAGCCCGGGCTCTTTATCGTATGGATGCTAGCGACACTATCATATACGTGAGCCAAAAGGCGCAAATGGTCCCGGGAAAAGGTAAGACGACACCCGTGGGGATACCGTGCGTGAGGCCACAAAGTGATATGAGGTGTTACCAGCTAGATCGATGTGACATCGAGTCGGGGTCCTGACAGCGTTGGCATCAGAGCCGGACTGCCTGTAGGTTCTCCAAACCAAACTGGTCGATGTTGAGTCTAGAAATTCTTTAGTTATATGTAGGGGAATTGTTCGTGGGTTGGAACGTAAGGCTCTTTTACGTCTTATACCTTATGACTTTCTGATCTGAGTCGGTCCATTCTTCCACCGGGGGTTAAGGAATTAGGATCTATTTCTCTATCAGGATCACGTGTTACTAATCAGTAGTACCTTATAAGTTTGATGGATACAAGCCTAGTTCAGTTCTACTACCACATCATGTTGCCAGAATGGTTTCAGAACTTTGATATGATGATGTTGAGTGTGTACGAAATCCTTTGTCAAATGTCTCAAAATCCTTTTTGAGCATTTACAGCTGTTATGCTGCCGAAATTTTGCTAGAAATTCTAATGCCTTTGCATTATGATTATGCTTTCAGATGGCCACTCGCGACCTCAATCAAGTGGTTCGCCTGACTCGATGTCTAGATGTACCCGGCCATACTGCTAAGTTGGTCAGGGTAATGACTGAGGCTGGATATCGTTGGTATCCTGAGTACACGGTCGAAGAGCAATTCCGAGACTTCAATCAAAGCCAGTATCTCTGCACTGTCAGGATATTTCCATCTTATCCTGGATCTACCGAGCCTCTTCACTGCTCCTATGGACTCGGGGTTACTATTGAGATGGCTGTGCAGGACGCCGCCTACTCTATGATGACCATTATGCGAGTCAGATCTGGTCTATTTCGGGACTCTGACTTCCGGTATATGCCAGGATCACTTCCGGGAGCACAAGGATATCTCCAAGCTATTTATGCTGACTCCACTCAGGAGGATTCACGGACTCGCACCACTGCTGAGATACTCGAGGATAAGGACCGTGAAAATCGGGCCTTAAGGTTAGAGCTCTTCAATACCCGTGCTGACCACTGGGCCACTTTGACTCGGTTCGCACCGGCGGTGCAAGCTGGATATTCGGATATGCGCGATCTCTATCCTGTGAGATCTGCTCTGCCAGACGTGATGGTTTGGCGTGATGTAGGAGGCATCACCCCACCTCGCGGTCCCCACAGGCCACCGTTTGTTGGTCCAAGGCCTCATCCTAGCCCCTATGGTCCACAAGCTCCGTGAGATCGTCTGTTTCCGGATGAACATGTTGAGCTTCCAGGCTATGGAGGTGACTTTTATGAGGACTACTACGGATCGGTCTGAGTTAGGGGTAGCATCACTAGTTCGCACTAGCTGTGTCATCTATCGTCCCGCGTGACTCGTGGGTTATGACCTAGTTTGTACTCCTTCCGGAGGTGTAGAAAAATAATGTATAGGAGCTTGGAATGCCTCCGATGAGATGTAATCCTTTTCTCACCGTAATAGTACTTTGTTTGGTCTTGTACTAAACCTTGTATGGTGTGTATGATGATGGAATAAAGAAGCAGTTTCTGTATCTACCACGTCATACGGATGATCATCTTGCATTTCGAGTTATTCCTTACATTATGTATCCTATGTCGGAATTTTACCATCCTGACTAAATCATTGTCTTGTTTACCTAGGATGGTCAACACGCGCGCCAACCCTGCTTCCCAAGAGCAGGCCGAAGGCAGTGAAGCCAGGAATGAAAATCTGCCTCATCCTCCTTCACTAGCCGAGGTGATGATGGAAGCTGAGAGAAACAAGCGGGAGACAAACCGTTTGTTGGAGCGTATTGAACAGAATACAGCACACCATCAAAGGGCTAACGTGGTGTCACTCAGTGATTTTATCAAATTGCATCCACCCACGTTCCACCACTCCGTCGAGCCTCTCGACGCTGATGACTGGCTTCGCAGTATCTCTCACAAACTGCATTCCGCGCTGGTAGCGGAGGCTGACAAGGTCACCTTTGCCGCATATCATCTTGAAGGCCCCGCCAGTCTATGGTGGGAGAATTATGGAGCCATGCGCCCAGCGGGCCATATCACTACTTGGGCTGAATTCAGCGAGGCTTTCCGTGAACATCACATTCCGGAGGGTCTCATGGACCGTAAACGTGAAGAATTTTGCAGTTTCACCCAAGGCCGACTTTCTGTGGACGTCTATAGCAGAGAGTTTGGTAATCTCGCCCGATATGCAACTGAGGAAGTGTCTACTGACGCCAAGAAGCAAGCAAGGTTCCGTAAGGGCCTTAGTCCTGAGCTTTGCCGCGACCTCCGTCTGCATGAGTGCACATCTTTTTCGAAACTTGTCAACAAAGCCATCAGTGCTGAAACTGGTCAGACTGACTATGACGCAACACGCAAGCATGGCCGTGACCTGGGTTCCTCATCCGGTGCTGGTCCTCAGAAGCGCCGCGTGTGGGTGCCCAACACCGCCCTGCCACCCAGGTTCACACCGAGGCCATCCTTCCAGGCGCCTCGCCCTGTTCAACAGTCTGCACCAACCAAGCCCTATGGGGGTCCATCCAATAATGCTCCTCCACGTACCAGTTCTGTGACTTGTTTCAAGTGTGGGGAATCTGGTCACTATATGCGTGAGTGTCCCCAGACCAACCCCAATCAATCTGCTAAAGCTGTTGGCCGTGGCAAGCCGACAGGGAAGGTGTTCCATGCCAAACCGGTCACCGCTTCACGTGGCCATGTCAACTGTATCTCTGCCGAAGAAGCTCAAGAGGACCCCAACGTCGTTCTCGGTATGCTTCTTGTTAATTGCCACCCGGCATCTGTTCTTTTCGATACAGGAGCCTCTCATTCTTTTATATCTGAAAATTATGCTCGTTTGCATAACGTTGCATTCTGTGACATGCCATCCACTATGGAAATCTCTACCCCTGGGTCTAGATGGCAGACCTCTAGGGTAAGTTATGGAAATGAGATCCAAGTCGACAGACTTGTTTTCCTTGCATCTTTGATAGCCCTTAAATCTTCAGATATTAATATCATTTTGGGTATGGACTGGATGTCAGCTCATCAAGCCAAAATTGATTGCTTCTCTAGGACTGTTCAACTCACCCATCCTTCGGGAAAGATAGTCAATGTCTTGACCCGAATAGCCAAGCGACAATTATATTCTCTTAACGCCAGCCCTTTGCCAGACCTTGAGGACGTTCCGGTAGTCCGTGACTTCCCGGATGTCTTCCCAGAGGAATTGCCAGGTGTTCCACCTGACAGGGATGTTGAGTTCGTAATAGACCTCATTCCAGGAACCGTTCCGATTGCTAGAAGACCCTACAAGATGGCACCCCTAGAACTAGCCGAGCTTAAGAAACAACTCGATGAATCCTTGAAAAAGGGTTTCATCCGACCTAGCTCATCTCCGTGGGCTTGCCCCGTCCTATTCGTCAAGAAGAAAGATGGTACGGACCGGATGGTTGTAGATTACCGACCTGTCAATTTGGTCACAATCAAGAACAAATATCCACTTCCCAGGATCAACGATCTGTATGATCAGCTTGCTGGATCCTCAGTCTTCTCCAAGATGGATTTGAGGTTGGGCTACCATCAAATCAAAATCAGAAACGGGGACATTCCTAAAACGGCCTTTGTTACTCGTTATGGCCAATACGAGTACACCGTCATGTCCTTCGGATTAACCAACGCTCCAGCCACCTTTTCTCGGTTAATGAACTCAATCTTCATGGAGTATTTGGATAAATTCGTCGTAGTTTATCTCGATGATATACTCATCTACTCCAAGAACGAGGAAGAACATGCCGAACATCTAAGGCTAGTGTTGCAGAAACTTCGAGAGCATCGCCTTTATGCCAAATTTTCAAAATGTGAATTCTGGTTGCCAGAAGTGACCTATCTGGGTCATGTAATATCTGGTAAAGGTATTGCTGTTAACCCTGAGCGAGTTCAAGCCGTCCTTAATTGGACTCCACCCGAATCGGTCAAGCAAGTTCGGAGTTTTCTAGGCTTAGCGAGCTATTGCGTCGCTTTGTCGAGAACTTCTCCAAAGTTGCCAAACCTCTAACCGAACTCCTCAAGAAAGATAAGAAGTTCGAATGGACTCCACAATGTGAGCACAGCTTTCAGGAACTGAAAAGACGCCTGACCTCTGCTCCCGTGCTGGTACCGCCAGACTTCTCCAAGGACTTTGTTATCTACTGCGACGCCTCGCGACAAGGACTAGGTTGCATTCTCATGCAAGATCGACACGTAATTGCTTACGCTTCACGGCAATTGCACCCACATGAGGAGAATTATCCTACTCATGATCTAGAGCTTGCAGCCGTAGTCTATGCACTTAAGACCTGGCGACATTACCTCCTCGGTAATCGTTGCGAAATATTCACTGATCACCAAAGTCTGAAGTACATTTTCACCCAACCGGATCTGAATCTCAGGCAAAGACGTTGGGTTGAATTGATCACAGACTTCGACTTAGGAATAACCTACACCCCAGGGAAAGCCAACGTCATGGCTGATGCACTAAGTCGTAAATCTTATTGTAACAACCTGATGTTACAACAAAGTCAACCGCTTCTCCATGAGGAATTTCGGAAGCTTAACCTTCACATTGTACCTCAAGGTTTTCTCTCCACCTTGGTGGCAAAACCTACCCTTACGGATCAAATTATCAAAGCACAGAAGGTAGATCCGGGAATCTCCCGCATCAAGAGGAACATTCAGAAAGGAATTGCGAATTGCTTCTCCGTTAATGATCAAGGAGTCGTATACTTCGGGAATCGACTAGTGGTTCCCAAGGTGCGCAACCTGAGGCGATTGATCCTTAAGGAAGCTCATGAATCCCCTCTCACCATTCATCCCGGTAGTACTAAGATGTATCAGGACCTACGCCAGAGGTTCTGGTGGACTAGGATGAAGAGAGAAATCGCTCAGTATATTGCTAATTGCGACATCTGTCGTCGAGTAAAAGCAGAGCATCAACGGCCTGCTGGCACCCTTCAACCCTTAGCTATTCCTGAATGGAAATGGGATAAAATTGGTATGGATTTCATCACCGGTTTTCCCAGGACCAAAAGGGGGAATAATGCTATTTTCGTCGTGGTCGATCGTCTTTCCAAAGTAGCTCATTTCTTACCTGTTCGTGAGAGTATAACCGCTAGCCAGCTAGCAGACTTATACATCTCCCGAATAGTGTCCCTCCATGGTGTTCCTTTGGAAATCAATTCGGATCGAGGAAGTCTCTTCACCTCTCGATTTTGGGAAAGTTTCCAAAATGCTATGGGAACCCGTCTCTCCTTTAGCACCGCTTTCCACCCTCAGTCAAGTGGTCAAGTGGAACGCGTCAACCAAATTCTAGAAGACATGCTTCGAGCCTCTGTTATCTCTTTCGGAATGGACTGGGAGAAGTGCCTTCCATTTGCCGAATTCGCTTACAACAACAGCTATCAATCTAGCTTGGGTAAAGCCCCTTTTGAAGTTCTCTATGGACGACGATGTCGAACACCCCTTAACTGGTCAGAGACCGGGGAAAGACAATTCTTTGGCCCGGATATGATTCAGGAAGCAGAAGATCAAGTTCGTATCGTTCGTGAAAAGTTGAAAACAGCCCAATCTCGTCAAAAGAGTCAATATGACCGAAAACTTAAGGCTATGACTTTCGAGGTTGACGAGAAGGCTTATCTTCGGGTCACCCCTCTGAAGGGAACCCATCGTTTCGGTATCAAAGGCAAATTGGCTCCTCGTTACATTGGACCTTTTCGCATTCTTGCCAAACGAGGAGAAGTTGCCTACCAGTTGGAACTACCTCCGCATCTCTCCAGAGTTCACGATGTCTTCCATGTTTCTCAACTCAGGCGTTGCTTCTCGGATCCTATCCGTGAAGTGGACCACGAAACGCTTGATCTCCAAGATGATCTTACATATCGAGAGTACCCCATTCGTATCCTCGATCAGGCCGAGCGTACCACCCGACGTCATAACATCAAGTTTCTCAAAGTTCAATGGTCGCACCATTCTGAAGATGAAGCAACTTGGGAAAGGGAGGATCGTCTTCGACTCGAGTATCCCGCCTTCTTCCCGGAGGAACCCAAATCTCGGGACGAGATTCTTTTGAGTGGGGGTGAGTTGTCATACCCTAGCTAGTCATGCATTAGAGTGTTGCATCATGTTTACTCATTCATCAGAAACTTGAAATGGGGATGACAGAACCCCCAGTCCCCTCTGAAACCAACTAGGGCTACTAAAATAATTTTTCAATGAACCTGAAATGCCCTTCTAAAATGCCCATCATTTTTGTCTTGGTTCAGAACCTCTGCCAAAAATGGTGCACATTTTCCTAGGCCATCCTAGGGTTTTTGAATTAAATCATAAATATTTGAATTTGAGCATTTAAAATAATATAAAATATTTAAATGCTCAAATATCTCCAAACTAAAATGTTTCATGTTGGAAATAATCCAACTATGGGCCAGGAATAGTTTGGTGATTTTTGAAGTTGCCTAGGTATTTTATTTAATTCAACAAAGTTGCAGATATATTAAATAAAAACAGAAAACAGAAAAGAAAGGGGAAGACTTCCCTGTGCGGCCCAGCCAGCTGGCCGGCCCAGCCAGCAACCGACCCAGCCCAGCACTGTAGCTCCCCGTCGTCTTCCTCCCCTCGCCCCGAAGCTGCTGCGTGCTCGCGCGCGCGCGGCCGCGCGGCCACCTCCTGCTTGCCGACGCCCTCCTGGCCGCGTGGACGACGCCCGCAGCCCGTCCCGATCCCCCCTGCTCTCTCTCACTCTCCCCGGCTCTCTCCTTCCTCTCCCTCGCTCTCTCTCTCACACGGCCGAACACCACCGTCGCCACCGTTCGCCGTAGCAGTCGTCTCCGACCACCCCTCGCTCCCTCGACTAGCTCAGAAGCTCCGCCACAACTCCCTCTTCCTCCCCACCGCTCCACGGGTCTCCGGAAGCCCTGCATCGCCGCCACGTTGCCGTTCCCCTCTTCGGACTCCGACCACCGTCGCCGTCAAATTTGTCGTCTCCGGCGCGTCCCCGAGCCCGCTTCGACGCCCACTGCAACCGCGGTGAGCCCCCGGAGCGTTTCCCCCTTCTTCCCTGGTCTCTCCCGACCTCTAGGCCCTAGCTCCACCTCGACCGAGAGCTCCACGCCGCCGGCGATGTCGCCGTCGTGGCCACGGTCGCCGTAGTGCCCAACCGAGCACACCATCGTGCTCCACACATCACCAGGAGCACGTAGAGCGCACCAACGCCTCCCCAAACCCCCTGCAACACTGATCCCGACCGCACCCGAACTCCGGCCGCCGCAGCCGAGCTCGCCGCAGTCAACTCCGGCCACCCCGAGCCCAACCACCACCACCAATAGACGCGGCTCAACCTCAGCAACACGTAGATGCCTTCCGCCGTCCATTTGGTCGCCGGAATGGCAAAAAGCACTCTCGCCGCCGTCTCGGATCTCGCCGGCGTCATGTCGCCGGTGGGGTTTGACTTGACCGACCTGGGGTTTGACCCCCCAGGGTCACTGACGCGTGGGCCCTGTCGGCCAGATGGTTAGGTTAGCGCTAACTACTGTTAGTCAACCCCCCCTGACACTGACAGTGGGCCCCAGCGCCACTAATTAGTAATTAGAATTAATTTAAATCTGTTTAACCCCCCCTGTCACTGACGTGTGGCCCCCACACGTCAGGTTTGACTTCAGCCAGCCGCAGTTGACCTGCTGACGTCACACTGACGTCAGGCTGACGCAGTAATTAATTTTCTGGATTTAAATTAAATCAGGAAATTCCAGAATATTAGTTAAACTTCAAAAATTCATAACTTTTATTCTGTAACTCCAAATTGGACAAATTATATATGAAAAATGATCAGAAAAATCCAATCTATCCATCTGTACCATTTTCATGCATGATCAAACAAGTTAAATTGATGTTTTAATCAGAACAAGGAAAAGCACTTTAAAAGGCCATATTTGAATTTGAAATTTGAATCTTTGATTCAAATTTGCTCAAACCCTTCTGGTTTTTAGTTGCATTAGCCCAACACACTCATATTGCCATGTTTCATGCATGCATCATATTGTTGCATATTGTTTGGTAATGTTGTGTATCGGTGCTCTCTGCGGCAGGTTCCGTCCCCGAAGAGTACCCTGATTACCCTAGCGAAGAACCGTATCCGTGCAACGAACCATCAGGCAAGCAACCAACCATTTGATCATATCGATACAATCCCATGTTCTCGCTCCTGCTCTCTTTTACTGCATTAAGACAACGCGATTCAAACTGCTGTGTGCTACGGTAGTTGAACCCATTTCCTCTGCATGACCTGTCATTGCCACAGTAACTAGATGAAACCCACTAGCATGTGTAGGAGTTGATTGAGCCATATGTATGTGTTGTTCCTACCTTGCTATGCCTGCTATGCTTAGAGTCGTGTCAGGTCTGGTTCATCTGGGTGATGGGCTGGAGTGAAATGATTATGTCAGTAATGAGAGTGGTGTGGTGAACACGATTTGGTAAAGGTATCGATGAGAGGCCATGTAGGAGTACATGGTGGGTTGTTTCATTGAAGCCGACCTTAAGCACTGAGATCTGTATGTGTGATTTTAAGAATCAGCTACTACCATACATTGGGCCCTGAAATATGACCCCGCTCGACTTCTTATTCACCCTAGCTCTCTGTCCAGGAGTTGCAAGTAGTTTCTGGTGTTTGTAGCCTACTGGAGGCCGTGGACAGCGCTGACCGTAGGGGTGGGCTGTGATGCGGTAGGTACGTGGCACGGTGTACCGAATACCCGTTAGGTATCTCGGGAACCCTGTTCACATCGTTCGGGGCCGTATGGGAAACCTCGGCCGGACTCCCTGCAGATGGAACCTGAATAGGCGATAAACCTGGACTAGAGGCTTAAGTGTTTAGGTAGGTCGTGGTCTACACCCACGTCGGCTTTCGCTTGAAGTCTGCCGAGCACATGTCGTGTGCAGACGCTAAGTGGTGGAAACATGTATGAAGAAGTACACCCCTGCAGGGTTAACATGATCTATTCGAATAGCCGCGTCCGCGGTAAAGGACTACTTGGTTGCCTATACAGTTCATAGACAAGTAAATGGAAACTACTAAAAGCCTCAAGATAAGTGTGAGTGCCGAGGATGGCTCTTCCGTAGGAAGACGGAGGTGGATCCTCGGTAGTGTATTGAAGTGGTGAATAGTGGACTCGTGTGCGCAAAACTATTTCAAGTTGGAGTATCGTAGGATAGTCTAGCCAAGAGTCAAAGCTGGCTTGCTGCAATAACTCCACCAACCTTTTTGATACTATGCATGTATGTAGGATCTGATGTAAGTCTTGCTGAGTACCTTTGTACTCATGTTGCTATAATCTACATTTTTACAGAAGACGCTGCAACCCCTTCTGATGGGTTCTATGTAGACGTTGACATCAACGAGTAGGCTAAAGACCCAGGTGGTGACCCTGAGCTTGTGATGGACCACGTAGTATAGTTAGGCTTCCAAGCCTCTTTTATTTTACTAGTTGTCTGTACCCAGACAAAGTACTTCCGCTGTTGGCTTGTATGACTGTATGACTTGTATGTTGGGTCGTGAGACCCGTACCTTTGTGTATGATATGTATGGCTCCCTGAGCCTTGAATAAAGTACTTGTGTCGTAGAGTCATGTTGTGATGCTTCGTTGTAATTGCACATATCGAGCATATTGTGTGTATGATTGAAATGCTTGGTATGTGTGGGATCTGACTATCTAGTTGTTTATCTTTAGTAGCCTCTCTTACCGGGAAATGTCTCCTAGTGTTACCGCTGAGCCATGGTAGCTTGCTACTGCTCTGGAACACTTAGGCTGGCCGGCATGTGTCCTTCTTCGTTCCTGTGTCTGTCCCTTCGGGGAAATGTCACGCTTGGAGTACCGGAGTCCTGTTAGCCCGCTACAGCCCGGTTTACCGGAGTCCTGCTAGCCCAGTGCTACAGCCCGGACCCACTTGCTGATGACCGACACGTTCGAAGCTGGGTCATGGATGCCTGTCCCTGTAAGTCTGTGCCACTTTGGGTTTACGACTAGTCATGTCAGCCCGGGCTCTTTATCATATGGATGCTAGCGACACTATCATATACGTGAGCCAAAAGGCGCAAACGGTCCCGGGCAAAGGTAAGGCGACACCCGTGGGAACACCGTGCGTGAGGCCGCAAAGTGATATGAAGTGTTACCGGCTAGATCGATGTGACATCGAGTCGGGGTCCTGCTTGGTATGTGTGGGATCTGACTATCTAGTTGTTTATCTTTAGTAGCCTCTCTTACCGGGAAATGTCTCCTAGTGTTACCGCTGAGCCATGGTAGCTTGCTACTGCTCTGGAACACTTAGGCTGGCCGGCATGTGTCCTTCTTCGTTCCTGTGTCTGTCCCTTCGGGGAAATGTCACGCTTTGAGTACCGGAGTCCTGTTAGCCCGCTACAGCCCGGTTTACCGGAGTCCTGCTAGCCCAGTGCTACAGCCCGGACCCACTTGCTGATGACCGACACGTTCGAAGCTGGGTCATGGATGCCTGTCCCTGTAAGTCTGTGCCACTTTGGGTTTACGACTAGTCATGTCAGCCCGGGCTCTTTATCATATGGATGCTAGCGACACTATCATATACGTGAGCCAAAAGGCGCAAACGGTCCCGGGAAAAGGTAAGACGACACCCGTGGGGATACCGTGCGTGAGGCCACAAAGTGATATGAGGTGTTACCAGCTAGATCGATGTGACATCGAGTCGGGGTCCTGACATATTGTTCTTCGCTAATTTACTTTTCCGTTGCTATTGTCACAATCACTATAAAACCCAAAAATATTACTTTTGCTATCATTACCACTACTATCATATTACTTTGCTACTAAATACCTTGCTGCAGATATTAAGTTTCCACATGTGGTTGAATTAACAACTCAGCTACTAATACTTGAGAATATTCTTTGGCTCCCCTTGTGTCGAATCAATAAATTTGGGTTGAATACTCTACCCTCGAAAACTGTTGCGATCCCCTATACTTGTGGGTTATCATGCACACACATTGAACAACATAGCTAATATAACTACATATTGTGGACATATTGTGAACAACAGAGCTAATATAACTTGAAGCAAATAACTTGAGTAGCATTAAAAAACCCAATCTTGAGCACTAAAACAAATATAATAAGCATCATGGCATTAAAAAACCCAATCTGTTCACAACATCTAGCATTTTTGCAACGAATTTATCCAAATCTAAAAACAAATCTGAAAACCCCAATCATTGCAGCACCTAAAATCATAGTTCACAACATCTTGCTAGCATTTTTGCAACCAATTTATCCAACAAACCCTAGTCCAAAAACCCCCATTACCCCAACCCATACAAAAAAACCCGTCCCATCCATCAAACCAATTACTCTAACCATCTGAACTGTTGTATGAATCACAATTGAACTAACTCTACAAGTTAAGCAAGTGCAAATGAATACCTGCTCCTCCACGGCAGGCAGCACAATGGGGGCATCAGGATGGACTGCGCCGCTCGACACCGTCACCTTCTGCAGCGATGAGGCGGAGCCCGCCACATTCGCAGCGGTTGCGAGTTTCCCCGCACCGCCGACTAATACGTCTCCAACATATCTATAATTTTTGATTGCTCCGTGCTATATTATCTACTGTTTTGGACATTATTGGGATTTATTATCCACTTTTATATTATTTTTGGGACTAACCTATTAACCGGAGGCCCAGCCCAGAATTGGTGTTTTTTTGCCTATTTTAGGGTTTCGAAGAAAAGGAATATCAAACGGAGTCCAAACGGAATGAAACCTTCAGGAACGTGATTTTCTCACCGAACATGATCCAGGAGACTTGGACCCTACGTCAAGAAATAAAGGAGGAAGCCACGAGGTAGGGGGGCGCGCCTACCCCCCCAAGCACGCCCTCCACCCTTGTGGGCCCCCTGTTGCTCCACCGACATACTCCTTCCTCCTATATATACCTACGTACCCCCAAACGATCAGAGACGGAGCCAAAACCCTCATTCCACCACCGCAACCTTCTGTATCCACGAGATCCCATCTTGGGGCCTATTTCGGAGCTCCGCCGAAGGGGGCATCCATCACGGAGGGCTTCTACATCAACACCATAGCCTCTCCGATGAAGTGTGAGTAGTTTACCTTAGACCTTCGGGTCCATAGTTATTAGCTAGATGGCTTGTTCTCTCTTTTTGGATCTCAATACAATGTTCTCCCCCTCTCTTGTGGAGATCTATTTGATGTAATCTTCTTTCTTGCGGTGTGTTTGTTGAGACCGATGAATTGTGGGTTTATGATCAAGATTATCTACGAACAATATTTGAATCTTCTCTGAATTCTTTTATGTATGATTGGTTATCTTTGCAAGTCTCTTCAAATTATCAGTTTGGTTTGGCCTACTAGATTGACCTTTCTTGCAATGGGAGAAGTGCTTAGCTTTGGGTTCAATCTTGCGGTGTCCTTTCCCAGTGATAGTAGGGGCAGCAAGGCACGTATTGTATTGTTGCCATCGAGGATAACAAGATGGGTTTTATCATATTGCATGAATTTATCCCTCTACATCATGTCATCTTGCTTAAGGCGTTACTCTGTTTTCATGAACTTAATACTCTAGATGCATGCTGGATAGCGGTCGATGAGTGGAGTAATAGTAGTAGATCCAGGCAGGAGTCGGTCTACTTGTCTCGGACGTGATGCCTATATACATGATCATACCTATATATTCTCATAACTATGCTCAATTCTGTCAATTGCTCAACAGTAGTCCGTTCACCCACCGTAAAATACTTATGCTCTTGAGAGAAGACACTAGTGAAACCTATGGCCCCCGGGTCTATCTTTATCATATTAATCTTCCAATACTTAGTTATTTCCTTTGCTTTTTACTTTGCTTTTATTTTACTTTGCATCCTTATCACAAAAATACCAAAAATATTATCTTATCATATCTATCAGATCTCACTCTCGTAAGTGACAGTGAAGGGATTGACAACCCCTTATCGTGTTGGTTGCGAGGAGTTATTTGTTTTGTGCAGGTACAAGGGACTCGCGCATAGCGTCCTACTAGATTGATACCTTGGTTCTCAAAAACTGAGGGAAATACTTACGCTACTTTGCTGCATCATCCTTTCCTCTTCAAGGAAATCCAATGCAGTGCTCAAGAGGTAGCAAGAAGATTTCTGGCACCGTTGCCGGGGAGGTTCGTGCAAGTCGAGATTTGACTCCCGACAACGAGCCATTTCCGGCGCCGTTGCCGGGGAGTCTACGCAAAAGTCAACATACCAAGTACCCATCACAACCCTTATCTCCCACATTACATTATTTGCCATTGCCTCTCGTTTTCCTCTCCCCCACTTCACCCTTGCCGTTTTATTCGCCCCCCTCTCTCTCTGTCCTCCCTCTCTTTCTCTATTTGCCTCTTTTTTACTTTTGCACTTTCTGCCGTTATGTCTGAAATTGGGGAAATTATTGTCGATATGGACAATAATAATATCATGAAAAATTCTGATGCTCCTGCTGAAGAACCCCCTATATTACATACAAAAAAATTCTGTATTGGTAGTGGTAATATTATTGGAAAAGGAGTTATCCAAGATCTCTTTACTTGTGCCGGTGCTTTGCCTTCTATGGGTAGTTCTATCCTTCATAGAACTAGTAGTCTTGCAGACGCTATTGCCATGCTTGTAGTTGAACTTGAAAGACAATTCATGCACATGCACCCTTGCATATAAAGGATTTTTCTAGAATTTTCTAATATTGAGCATTCTTCTGTTAAGCGTGCCGCTACGATATTTTTGGCTCATGAGTTCAGATTCATAATAAAAGAGGCCAAAGAAATCTTTGCACATTATAGGATGGACGCTTGCCATCCTCCCATAGAGGCTATCCTTTTTTTATCAAGAAGAAATAATGCGTTTTCAATCCCTAGACTATGTTGCTTTCAATGAAAATCTTAGAAAAAGGGTTCCTAACAATGTTTTAGTTGATAGAATTTCTGAACTTAATGATGATTTGGCCATTCGAAATAATGAACTAGGATATTCTCTTGAGTTTAGGCTCACAAAGTTCTGTCAAAAGAATATTTATAATGATGAATTGGTTGTGCAACATAAAGGGCCAAAGGAGGAACCTATACCTCCCAAGGTTGATCTTGGGGACTTCTGTCCCATTAAATTTAGCCCTTTTGATTACTTTTGCTTGCCTCAAAGAAAACTTGCTGCTGAACGTAGAGAATATGAAAAGAGTTTTAATGATCTATCTTACTATTATGGCAATACCTAGATCTATCCTTGCTTTTTATGCCTAGCTAGGGGCGTTAAACGATAGCGCTTGTCGGGAGGCAATCCAATTTTATTTTCATTCCTTTCCTTTTGCTCCTGTTTAGTAATAAATAATTTACGTAGCCTCTTTTTTGGTTGTGTTTTTTGTGTTTAATTAGTGTTTGTGCCAAGTAGAACCATTGGGAAGACTTGGGGGAAGTCTTGTTATCTTACTGTAAAAAACAGAAACTTTAGCGCTCACGAGAACTGCTGCCATTTTTATTTGTAAAGTGATATTTAGTTAATTCTTTTTGCAGATGATTAATAGATAAATTCCCCACGTCCAGCAATTTATTTTAGAATTTTTGGGGTTCCAGATCTCGCGCCAGCTACAGATTACTACAGACTGTTCTGTTTTTGACAGATTCTGTTTTTCGTGAGTTGTTTGCTTATTTTAATGAATCTATGGCTAGTAAAATAGTTTATAAACCATAGAGAAGTTGGAATACAGTAGGTTTAAAACCAATATAAATAAATAATGATTTAATTACAGTACCTTGAAGTGGTCTTTTGTTTTCTTTCGCTAACGGAGCTCACGAGATTTTCTACTTTAAGTTTTGTGTTGTGAAGTTTTCAAGTTTTGGGTAAAGATTTGATGGATTATGGAACAAAGAGTGGAAAGATCCTAAGATAATCTAAGGACACCTAAAAGCCAAAGCTTGGGGATGCCCCAGAAGGCATCCCCTCTTTCGTCTACTTCCATCGGCAACTTTACTTGGAGCTATATTTTTATTCACCACATGATATGTGTTTTGCTTGGAGCGTCTTGCATGATTTGAGTCTTTGATTTTTAGTTTACCTCAATCATCCTTGATGTACACACCTTTTGAGAGAGCCATACATGATTTGGAATTTGTTAGAATACTCTATGTGCTTCACTTATATCTTTTGAGTTATATAGTTTTGCTCTAGTACTTCACTAATATCCTTTAGAGCACGGTGGTGGATTTGTTTTATAGAAACTATTGATCTCTCATGCTTCACTTAGATTATTTTGAGGGTCTTAAATAACATGGAAATTTGCTTAAATAATCCTAATAAGCTAGGTATTCAAGATTAGTAAAAAAAATTCTTATGAGTGTTTTGAATACTAAGAGAAGTTTGATGCTTGATGATTGTTTTGAGATATGGAGGTAATAATATCAAAGTCGTGCTAGTTGAGTAGTTGTGAATTTGAGAAATGCTTGTGTTGAAGTTTGCAAGTCCTGTAGCATGCACGTATGGTAAACATTATGTAACAAATTTGAAACATGAGGTGTTCTTTGATTGTCCTCCTTATGAGTGGCGGTCGGGGACGAGCGATGGTCTTTTCCTACCAATCTATCCCACTAGGAGCATGCACATAGTGCTTGGTTTTTGATGACTTGTAGATTTTTGCAATAAGTATGTGAGTTCTTTATGACTAATGTTGATTCCATGGATTATACGCACTCTCACCCTTCCATCATTGCTAGCCTCTTCGGTACCGTGCATTGCCCTTTCTCACATTGAGAGTTGGTGCAAACTTCGCCAGTGCATCCAAACCCCGTGATATGATACGCTCTTTCACACATAAACCTCCTTATATCTTCCTCAAAACAGCCACCATACCTACCTATTATGGCATTTCCATAGCCATTCCGAGATATATTGCCATGCAACTTTCCACCATTCCGTTTATCATGACACATTCATCATTATCATATTTCTTAGCATGATCATGTAGTTGACATAGTATTTGTGGCAAAGCCACCAATCATAATTCTTTCATACATGTCACTCTTGGTTCATTGCATATCCCGGTACACCGCTAGAGGCATTCATATAGAGTCATCTTTTGTTCTAGCATCGAGGTGTAATCATTGAGTTGTAAATAAATAGAAGTGTGATGACCATCATTTTCTAGAGCATTGTCCCAAGTGAGGAATTAAAAAAAAGGGGAAGAGAAAGGCCATAAAAAAGAATAGAAGGCCCAAAAAAGAGAGAGAGAGAGAAAAAAAGAGAGAAGGGACAATGCTACTATCCTTTGCCACACTTGTGGTTCAAAGTAGCACCATAATCTTCATGATAGAGAGTCTCTTGTTTTGTCCCTTTCATATACTAGTGGGAATTTTTCATTATAGAACTTGGCTTGTATATTCCAACAATGGGCCTCCTCAAGTGCCCTAGGTCTTCGTGAGCAAGCTAGTTGGATGCACACCCACTTAGTTTCTTTTGTTGAGCTTTCATACATTTATAGCTCTAGTGCATCCGTTGCATGGCAATCCCTACTCCTTGCATTAACATCAATCGATGGGCATCTCCATAGCCCATTGATTAGCCTCGTTGATGTGATACTTTCTCCTTTTTTGTCTTCTCCACATAACCGCCATCATCATCATATTCTATTCCACCCATAGTGCTATGTCCATGGCTCGCGCTCATATATTGCGTGAAAGTTTATAGGTTTGAGATTACTAAAGTATGAAACAATTGCTTGGCTTGTAATCGGGGTTGTGCATGATGAGAACATTCTTGTGTGACGAAAATGGAGCATGACTAAACTATATGATTTTGTAGGGATGAACTTTCTTTGGCCATCTTATTTTGAGAAGACATGATTGCTTTGTTAGTATGCTTGAAGTATTATTGTTTTTATGTCAATATTAAACTTTTATCTTGAATCTTTCGGATCTGAATATTCATACCACAATTAAGAAGAATTACATTAAAATTATGCCAAGTAGCACTTCACATCAAAAATTATCTTTTTTATCATTTACCTACTCGAGGACGAGCATGAATTAAGCTTGGGGATGCTTGATACGTTTCCAACGTATCTATAATTTTTTATTGCTCCATGCTATATTATATTCTGTTTTGGACATTATTGGGCTTTATTATACACTTTTATATTATTTTTGGGACTAACCTATTAACCGGAGGCCCAGCCCCAAATTGCTATTTTTTTTGCCTATTTTAGGGTTTCGAAGAAAAGGAATATCAAACGGAGTCCAAACGGAATGAAACCTTCGGGAACGTGATTTTCTCACCGAACATGATCCAGGAGACTTGGACCCTATGTCAAGAAATAAAGGAGGAAGCCACGAGGTAGGGGGGCGCGCCTACCCCCCAGGCACGCCCTCCACCCTTGTGGGCCCCCTGTTGCTCCACCGACGTACTCCTGCCTCCAATATATACCTACGTACCCCCAAATGATCAGAGACGGAGCAAAAACCCTAATTCCACCGCCGCAACCTTCTGTATCCACGAGATCCCATCTTGGGGCCTATTCCGGAGCTCCGCCGAAGGGGGCATCCATCACGAAGGGCTTCTACGTCAACACCATAGCCTCTTCGATGAAGTGTGAGTAGTTTACCTCAGACCTTCGGGTCCATAGTTATTAGCTAGATGGCTTCTTCTCTCTTTTTGGATCTCAATACAATGTTCTCCCCCTCTCTTGTGGAGATCTATTCGATGTAATCTTCTTTTTTGCGGTGTGTTTGTTGAGACCGATGAATTGTGTATTTATGATCAAGATTATCTATGAACAATATTTGAATCTTCTCTTAATTCTTTTATGTATGATTGGTTATGTTTGCAAGTCTTTTCAAATTATCAGTTTGGTTTGGCCTACTAGATTGATCTTTCTTGCAATGGGAGAAGTGCTTAGCTTTGGGTTCAATCTTGCGGTGTCCTTTCCCAGTGATAGTAGGGCAGCAAGGCATGTATTGTATTGTTGCCATCGAGGATAACAAGATGGGGTTTTATCATATGGCATGAATTTATCCCTCTACATCATGTCATCTTGCTTAAGGCGTTACTCTATTTTCATGAACTTAATACTCTAGATGCATGCTGGATAGCGGTCGATGAGTGGAGTAATAGTAGTAGATGCAGGCAGGAGTCGGTCTACTTGTCTCGGACATGATGCCTATATACATGATCATACCTAGATGTTCTCATAACTATGCTCAATTCTGTCAATTGCTCAACAGTAATTTGTTCACCCACCGTAAAATACTTATGCTCTTGAGAGAAGCCACTAGTGAAACCTATGGCCCCCGGGTCTATCTTCATCATATTAATCTTCCAATACTTAGTTATTTCCTTTGCTTTTATTTTACTTTGCATCTTTATCACAAAAATACCAAAAATATTATCTTATCATATCTATCAGATCTCACTCTCGTAAGTGACCGTGAAGGGATTGACAACCCCTTATCGCGTTGGTTGCGAGGAGTTATTTGTTTTGTGCAGGTACGAGCTACTCGCGCGTAGCCTCCTACTGGATTGATACCTTGGTTCTCAAAAACTGAGGGAAATACTTACGCTACTTTGCTGCATCATCCTTTCCTCTTCAAGGAAATCCAACGCAGTGCTCAAGAGGTAGCACCGACATCCGCGGTCACCGCGCCCTGACCCTGCAGCTCCACCACATCTCCGGCCGCTGCGCCGGCATCGCCACGAGCGTTGGCCATCTAACAGATGGAGGTGATGAAGGTGAGGAAGAGGATGCGGTGGGGGCGACTGAGACGGCGCGGTGGAGGCAGTGGAGGAGAGTGAGACGACGACGGCGTGCAGAGGAAGATGATGCGCTAGCGAGTGGATTTGGGGGAAAATGGTAGGGGCGATGGAGGTAGTTGCCCTCTTTATATGATGGGATGTTTCGGGCATGTCCATGGACACGTGCTACCCCACGACCGTGGTCTTGCATGCGCCCACGTATACGCGGCCCCACTCGTCAGCTAACGGTCAAAGACATTGACCCAATGACAACGTCCGTTATAACCAGTTATGAGGGTTTCGGGCAAGGGAGTGGGGAAAAGTGAGCAGAAGTTAACAGAGTGGGGATAATGAGTAGAGCTAAGGAACCAGGGGCACAGAAATAAAAATCCCAAAATACTATCAGGTACTAAGTTCATGATAAATTAAAGTTCAATTAATCATATTACTTAAGAACTCCCACTTAGATAGGCATCCCTCTAATCATCTAAGTAATCACATGATCCACATCAACTAAACCATGTCCGATCATCACGTGAGATGGAGTAGTTTTCAATGGTGAACATCACTATGTTGATCATATCTACTATATGATTCATGCTCGACCTTTCGGTCTCAGTGTTCCGAGGCCATATCTGCATATGCTAGGCTCGTCAAGTTTAACCCGAGTATTCTGCGTGTGCAAAACTGGCTTGCACCCGTTGTATGTGAACGTAGAGCTTATCACACCCAATCATCAAGTGGTGTCTCGGCACGACGAACTGTAGCAACGGTGCATACTCAGGGAGAACACTTATACCTTGAAATTTAGTGAGAGATCATCTTATAATGCTACCTCCGTACTAAGAAAAATAAGATGCATAAAGGATAAACATCACATGCAATCAATATAAGTGATATGATATGGCCATCATCATCTTGTGCCTTTGATCTCCATCTCCAAAGCACCGTCATGATCACCATCATCACCGTCTTGACACCTTGATCTCCATCGTAGCATCATTGTCGTCTCACCAACTATTGCTTCTATGACTATCGCTACCGCTTAGTGATAAAGTAAAGCAATTACATGGCGATTGCATTTCATACAATAAAGCGACAACCATATGGCTCCTGCCAGTTGCCAATAACTGTGTTACAAAACATGATCATCTCATACAACAATTTATATAATCACGTCTTGACCATATCACATCACAACATGCCCTGCAAAAACAAGTTAGACATCCTCTACTTTGTTGTTGCAAGTTTTACGTGGCTGCTACGGGCTTAGCAAGAACCGTTCTTACCTACGCATCAAAAACCACAACGCGGTATAGTGATTGCTTTTTGATCTTCAAAAAGAACCCTGTTCATTGAATCCGATTCAACTAAAGTTGGAGAAACTGACACCCGCCAGCCACCTGTGTGCAAAGCACGTCGGTAGAACCAGTCTCATGAACACGGTCATGTAATGTCGGTCCGGGCCGCTTCATCCAACAATACCGTCGAATCAAGAAACAACTAGTGATGGCAAGCAATATGTATATACCCATGCCCACAACTCCTTTGTGTTCTACTCGTGCATATAACATCTACGCATAGACCTGCCTCGGATGCCACTGTTGGGGAACGTAGTATTTCAAAAAATTCCTACAATCATGCAAGATCTATCTAGGGATGCATAGCAATGAGAGGGGAGAGTATGTCTACGTACCCTCGTAGACTGAAAGCAGAAGCGTTAAGAAACTCGGTTGATGTAGTCGAGCATCTTCGCGATCCAACCGGTCTAGTACCGAACACATGGCACCTCCGCGATCTGCACACTTTCAGCTCGGTGACATCCCTCGTACTCTTGATCCAGTTGAGGCCGAGGGAGAGTTTCTTCAGCACGACGACGTGTTGACGGTGATGATGAAGTTACCGGCGCTGGGCTTTGCCTAAGCACTACGACGATATGACCGAGGTGTGTATCTGTGGAGGGGGGCACCGCACACGGCTAAAACAATTATCAACTTGTGTGTCTATGGGGTGCCCCCTCCCCCGTATATAAACGAGGGGAGGAGGCGCCGGCCAGCCCTCATGGTGCGCCCCAAGGGGGGATTCCTACTCCTACTAGGAGTACGTTTCCCCCCTTTCCTAGTCCTAATAGGAGGGGGAAGGAAGGGGAAGTGAATAAGAAGGAAAGGGGGGTTGGCCCCTCCCAATTCGGATTGGGCTTGGGGGGGGGGGCGCCCCCCACCTCTTGGCCACCTCCTCTCTCTTCCACTAAAGCTCATGTAGGCCCATTAAGCCCCCGGGGGGTTCCGGTAACCCCCCAGTACTCCGGTATATGCCCGAACTCATCCGAAACCATTCCGGTGTCCAAACATAACCTTCCAATATATCAATCTTCATGTCTCGACCATTTTGAGACTCCTTGTCATGTCCGTGATCACATCCGGGACTCCAAACTACCTTCAGTACAACAAAACACATAAACCCATAATACCGATCGTCATTAAACGTTAAGCGTGCGGACCCTACGGGTTCGAGAACTATGTAGACATGACCGAGACTCATCTCTGGTCAGTAACCAATAGCGGAACCAGGATGCTCGTATTGGTTCCTACATATTCTATGAAGATATTTATCGATCAAACCGCATAACAACGTAGGTTGTTCCCTTTGTCATCAGTATGTTACTTGCCCGAGATTCGATCGTCGGTATCATCATACCTAGTTCAATCTTGTTATCGGCAAGTCTCTTTAGTCGTTCCGTAATGCAACATCCTGTAACTAACTCATTAGTCACATTGCTTGCAAGGCTTATAGTGATGTGCATTACTGAGAGGTCCCAGAGATACCTCTCTGACAATCGGAGTGACAAATCCTAATCTCAATCTATGCCAACTCAACAAACACCATCAGAGACACATGTAGAGCATCTTTATAATCACCTAGTTACATTGTGACGTTTGATAGCACACTAAGTGTTCCTCCGGTATTCGGGAGTTGCATAATCTCATGGTCATAGGAACATGTATAAGTTATGGAGAAAGCAATAGCAGTAAACTAAACGATCATAATGCTAAGCTAACAGACGGGTCTAGTCAATCACATCATTCTCTAATGATGTGATCCCGTTTATCAAATGACAACTCATGTCTATGGTTAGGAAACTTAACCATCTTTGATTAACGAACTAGTCAAGTAGAGGCATACTAGTGACACTCTGTTTGTCTGTGTATTCACACATTTACTAAGTTTCCGGTTAATAAAATTCTAGCATGAATAATAAACATTTATCATGATATAAGGAAATATAAATAACAACTTTATTATTGCCTCTAGGGCATATTTCCTTCAATTACATGCCCCTCCAAAGCTCATAATCTCTGACAATGACAAAAATTTCACTAGCAAGTTGTGGAAAGATAGCTTCTCTGCTCTGAAGGTGGAATTAAGATGTAGTACAACATATCACCCCCAAACAGATGGCCCGACAGAGAGGGTTAATCACTGGAAACTTATCTCAAATGCATGACTACTACTGAACCTAAAAGGTGGCTTTCTTGGTTATCTTTGGCTGAATACTGGTACAACTCCACTTACCACACTGCCCTAAAGATGTCTTCATTTCAAGCACATTATGGTTTCCCACTTCCATTGATAACCAAGTTGGCTATTCCTGGTCCAGAAGATGAGCAGGCACAAGATTTTCTAACAGCTAAACAACAAATGTTGGAGCAGTTGAAAGAAAACTTAGTGACAACATAAAATAGAATGAAAATATATGCTGATCAAAAGAGGATGGAAAGAGAGTTTACTGTTGGAGAATTGGTCTATTTGAAGATGGATCCCTGCAGGCTAGCAACATTTGGTTTTAGAAGAGCTTTAAAATTACAGAACAAATACTATATGGACCTTTTCTCATCACTCAAAAAGTAGGAAGAACAACTTACAAATTGCAATTCCCATAACATGTCAAGATCCACCCAGTCTTCCATGTGAGTCAACTCAAGAAAAACATTGGGGAAAAATCTATACCTAGTCCAAATCTTCCATGGTCAATGCAGATGGTTCAATTTCCGAAAAGGCTTTCACCCCGCTTTGTATATAAAGCAAACCTCCCAAGCCATAACATCCAACAAGGTTCACACACACACACAAAAGTCTCACAACACACATAGTGTCGAATTGGGTTAGTGCTGAGGGCACAACTCAAGAAGCCCTGAAAACAAAAAACACACCCGCACACAACAACCCAAGCAGTAAGGCTAATTGGGCTCTGGAGGATGGGGCGACAGCGGGGGCGCCACGCGGAAGGCCATCGAGCGAAGATCGGTGAGGAGGGTGTTGATGGTGTACCGATCCTAAGGGTGGCTAAGAGGCTGTCAGAGCTGCAAGTAACCACACATTTTGAAGATTGCATCAGTCTCACGTCGAAGAGGAACTTTCTGAATAACAAGCTTGTTGCAGATGGTCCAAAGCGTCCAGGCGAGGACCCCAACGCACAACCATCTAATATGGCGGTGACGAGGGGCGGAGGCGTGGATCTCCGCAAGAAAGTCGGGGAAGTTGGTGTTGCACCACTGTCTACCGACGGTCTCACGGAAGCAGGACCACAGGAACTGGGTTGTGGTGCAAGAGAAGAAGATGTGATTAGCATCCTCCACCGTGGCACACAAGGGGCAGATTCCATCGCCTGGTCCATTGCGCTTAAAGACCTCTACCCCAGAGGGAAGACGTCCCCGAATCCACTACCACAGGAAGATCCTGATCTTCAAAGGTAGGCGAATGTCCCATATTAGGCTAAAGGGCTCAGGGGCCGGCGAAGGGGTGATGGCCGAGTATATGGACATAGTGGAGAAGCGGCTGGAGGACTCCAGGCTGCTAGGGAAGGTAGCAATAATTCAAAATTTTCCTACGTGTCACCAAGATCAATCTAGGAGATGCTAGCAACGAGAGAGAGGGAGTGCATCTTCATACCCTTGAAGATCGCTAAGCGGAAGCGTTACAAGGAACACGGATGATGGAGTCGTACTCGCGGCGATTCAAATCGCGGAAGATCTGATCTAGCGCCGAACGAACGACGCCTCTGCGTTCAATGCACGTACAGCCCGGGGATGTCTCCTCCTTCTTGATACATCAAGGGGAGAGGAGAAGTTGAGGGAGAGCTTCGGCAGCATGACGACGTGGTGGTGGAGCTTGTAGTACTCCGGCAGGGCTTCGCCAAGCACTACGGAGGGAGGAGGAGGAGGTGTTGAAGAGGGGAGCGCTACGCCAGGGAAGGAGTGCGGCTGCCCTCCCACCCCCCTTCTATTTATAGGGTGAAGGGAGAGGGGGCCGCCCCCTAGATCCATCTAGAGGGGGGCGGCGGCCAAGGGGGGAACTTGCCCCCCAAGTTAGGTGGGAGGCGCCCCCACCCCCTAGGGTTTTCAACCCTAGGCGCCTTGGGCCCTTGGGGGTGGGTGCACCAGCCCACTAGTGGGCTGGTTCCCGCCCTTTTTCAGCCCACTTGGCCCACCGGGGCAGGTGGCCCCACCCGGTGGACCCCCGGACACCTTTCGGTGGTCCAGGTACAATACTGATAACCCCCGAAATTATTCCGGCGACTAAAAATGGACTTCCCATATATAATTCTTCACCTCCGGGCCATTCTGGAACTCCTCGTGACATCCGGGATCTCATCCGGGACTCTGAACAACCTTCGGCAGCCGCATACAATTTCCCATAACAACTCTAGCATCAGCGAACACCGGTACAACGATGTCCTAAACAAACGGTTTAAAACCCCTTTCCTCGACGGCCTTTGGAACCTCTCCAAGTGAGTGTGGGCAATAGGGGGATCCTTCCCACACGACCCAGAAATCGTCAGGGATAGGCCCTCGTGGGACCCAGGCTGGGGCCGTGTGTGATTGGGCGAGGCATGGAAACCCAATCATTTCCATAGGTATGTACATCCCACACGGTGAATCCCAGAAATCATTTCCGTAGGTAGGTACATCCCACACGGTGAATCCCATAAATCATTTCCGTACGTATGTACATCCCACATGGTGAATCCCAGAAATCATTTCCGTAGGTATGTTCACCCCACACGATGAATCCCAGAAATCATTTCCATAGGTATGTACATCCCACACGGTGAATCACAGAAAATCATTTCCGTAGGTATGTACATCCCACACTGTTCTTTGTGTGGAAACGTGTGTGCAAGGTGGCCTAACGCAAATAGTTCACTGCCGGAAGCCGTGTGTGATTGTTAGTTGATCGAACACGCCAACTTTCTAGAAACCGTGCGGGTTGTTTGAGTTCATCGCCCACCACTACAAAAAAAGACACATCCGTGACATTTTGGTCCAAACGAATTTTTTTTCCTGTCATACTTATGACACTTCTATGACGATAATTGTGAAAAAACCCGGTATCATCATAGATGTGGTGGGGTCCTACTTCTATGACAGAAAATGGGCTTTTCGTCCTGGGCGGGCCGGAGACGCAGCTGCATGACATTCTTTGGGCCGTCCATGACGGAAAAAACCGTGGTAGAAGCGAGGGCGAGGAAAATATCTGGGTGTTCCCGGTTACGATGGGTGGTCGGGGCCGAGCAATGCGCGTTTCTCTCGTACATGCACGCATGTGGGTGCGAGGCGTTGGGCTCTAACTGAACCCGAGCGATTGCACTGCAGGCTATGCGTTACTGAACCCGAGCGGTCGATCGATGGCTGTTAACTAACCCGATCGAGCGATTCCTTCGCTACTGCTGCTAACTGAGGCCGATTGATGCTACCTCTGGATGAACAGTGAGCGTTGCTGGGGGGGTTTGGATGAACAATTCCCGGTGGGGGTGGATGAACAGGACCCCGTGGTGTTGCCTCTGGATGAACAGGACCTCGATCGATCGAGTCAGTTGGGGATGGATGAACAGGACCCCGTGGAGGGCAGGATGAACAGGTCCACCCCGTGGAAGGCTGGATGAACAGTAGACAGTGGAGGGTTGGATGAATAGTAGCCCGTGGAGGGGTGGTTGAACAGGAGCCCATGGAGAGGGCTGGTTGAACAGTAGCCGGTGGAGTAGCACGCGGTGGAGGCTGGATGAACAGGAGCCTGTGGATGAACAGTCGCAGGTGGAGGCTAGAGGAGGTCGATGGTGGATGAATAGTAGCCCGTGGAGGCTGGAGGGGGTCGATGGTGGAGATGAACAGTATCCCGTGGAGTCCTGTTTTGTGGTACGCCACACCCCTCCCGATGAACAGGACCCCCGTTTCGACCGTAGCGCTCCAACACAAGTCCGTTTCCTCCGTTTTGCGGTACGCCACACCCCTCTCGATCAACAGGACCCCGTTTCGACCGTAGGAGGTCCATTTCCTCCATTTTGCGGTACGCCAGACCCCTCCTGATGAATAGGATCCTGTTTCGAACGTGGCCGGTTGAACACAAGGCCGTTTCCTCCGTTCTGCAGTACGCCAGGCCTTGTTTCCATCGGTTGTTCCGTCCAAGCCCTCCCAATGAACACGACGACACATTCTGTTCTAACCCAGCCAGTTGGCTCCCCATGAACACGAGGATGACGCAGTTTCTCCGTTTCGACCCAGCCATGTACACGAGCCCTGGCCGTACGTATGCGCGAGTAGGCGTTCGACACCCTACCCATATGTAAGTACGTCGCCGTATTTTCTTTCTTGCACACTGGCCATTGTATGTACGTGTACATGCTACATGCGCGCCTCTACTATGACACGTGCGCGCCTCTACATCGACCAGTATGTATGTACACGTCCGCGACCAGAATGACAACGCTATGTACGCCTTGACCAGGTGGGTCCCGACTGTCAGGCACTTCCTTGCGTGCGAAGATGTAGCTGGTGGGTCCCAGCAGTTAGGGGGGCGAATCATTTTTTTGCCCGGACGCACTTCCTTGCGTGCGAAGATGTAGCTGGTTGGTCCCAGCAGTCAGGGGGAAACGGTTTTTTTGCGAAATACAGTTGCCCGTCCGATGGGTCCCTACTGTCAGGTGGAGGAATAATTATTTTCCGTGTAATAAGGAGGCACTTCCTTGCGGCCGCTGTGGACCCAGCTATCAGCCTCTCCACGTACAGTACTCTTCCGATGGAAGTCGTTCCTTGACCACGTTGACCACGCCGCGCCGAGAGCACCAGGGCGGTGGACGACGGCGAGGCCTAGGAAGGGGATGACGTGGCGTCGGGGAAGACGCGACAGTGGAAGTCCACGTGAAGAGCGGTACGATGGTTCACTGGTTGGGCTGCGGTGTGAGGCTGTCGTCGCCGCAGGGCCTGGCCAGCGGTGGGAATAGTAAGGGGCGGTGAGGCCTATGCGGCAACACAGCCGGCCATGGGAGGCAGGAGCATGCGGCACGACCGGTGCTGCTTTGGGTGGCTGGAGCAAGAAGACCAGAGGTTGAAGAAGCACTATGACCGTTGGATGGACATCGTACGGTCACTAGAGGTAGAATCGTTCATATTGACTAAGTTGACAAAGCACTCCGTCCCCGTCAACTTAGTAGGTCCACAAGTCAGCCTCCCACCAAGGTGGATCCTGATATGTCTCCATCGTATCTACTTTTCCAAACACTTTTGCCCTTGTTTTGGACTCTAACTTGCATGATTTCGATGGAACTAACCCGGACTGACGCTGTTTTCAGCAGAATTGCCATGGTGTTATTTATGGGTAGAAACAAAAGTTCTTGGAATGACCTAAAACTTCACGGAACATCTATTTGGAAATAATAAAAAATCCTTGCAAAAGATGAAGACCAGGGGGCCCACACCCTAGCCACGAGGGTGGGGGGCGCGCCTGCTCCCCTAGGGCGCGCCCCCTACCTCGTGGGCCCCCTGGAGCTCCTCTGACCTCAACTCCAACTCTATATATTTGGTTTCGGAGAGAAAAAAAATCAGAGAGAAGGATTCATCGCGTTTTACGATATGGAGCCGCCGCCAAGCCCTAAAACCTCTCGGGAGGGCTGATCTGGAGTCCGTTCGGGGCTCCGAAGAGGGGAATCCGTCGCCATCGTCATCATGAACCATCCTCCATCACCAATTTCATGATGCTCACCGCCGTGCGTGAGTAATTCCATTATAGGCTTGCTAGATGGTGATGGGTTGGATGAGATTTATCATGTAATCGAGTTAGTTTTGTTAGGGTTTGATCCCTAGTATCCACTATGTTCTGAGATTGATGTTGCTATGACTTTGCTATGCTTAATGCTTGTCACTAGGGCCGGAGTGCCATGATTTCAGATCTGAACCTATTATGTTTTCATCAATATATGAGAGTTCTTAATCCTATCTTGCAAGTCTACAGTCACCTATTATGTGTTATGATCCGTTAACCCCGAAGTGACAATAATCGGGATACTTACCGGTGATGACCATCGTTTGAGGAGTTCATGTATTCACTTTGTGTTAATGCTTTGGTCCGGTACTCTATTAAAAGGAGGCCTTAATATCCCTTAGTTTCCGCTAGGACCCCACTGCCACGGGAGGGTAGGACAAAAGATGGCATGCAAGTTCTTTTCCATAAGCATGTATGACTATATTCAGAATACATGCCTACATTACATTGATGAATTGGAGCTAGTTCTGTGTCACCCTAGGTTATGAATGTTACATGATGAACCGCATCCGGCATAATTCTCTATCACCGATCCATTGCCTATGAGCTTGCCATATATTGTTCTTCACTTATTTACTTTTCCGTTGCTATTGCTATCATCACTACAAAATACCAAAAACATTACTTTTGCTATCGTTACCCTTTGCTACCATTACCACTGCTATCATATTACTTTGCTACTAAACACTTTGCTGCATATATTAAGTTTCCAGGTGTGGTTGAATTGACAACTCAGCTGCTAATACTTGAGAATATTCTTTGGCCCCCTTGTGTCGAATCAATAAATTTGGGTTGAATACTCTACCTCGAAAACTGTTGCGATCCCCTATACCTGTGGGTTATCAAGACTATTTTCTAGCGCCGTTGCTGGGGAGCATAGCTCTATTCTTTGAGTCACTTGGGATTTATATCTTCTTATCATTATGAAGAACTTGAAAGATCCAAGAACCAAGATTTATCCCTCAACTACGAGGGGAGGTAAGGAACTGCCATCTAGCTCTGCACTTGATTCACCTTCTGTTTTGAGTAAGCTTGCGGCACCTAAACTTGCTTCTGCTATTCGTTCTGATATGTCGCATGTTATTGATGATGCCACTTCTGCTATGCATGATACTTATGATGAAGCTACTTCTATGCTTGATACTACTGTGCCACTTGGTGAAGTTCTTGATGAACAACTCACTAGGGTTAGAGAGAATGAAAATATTGAATCTGATAATATTGATGAAAGTGATGATGAAGACTCTTGCCCTAATAATGAATCGCATGTTATTCCTGAGGGTTATGTTTTTGAAAAGGAAGCTGCTTTAGGTATTTTAGCTTGCAAAGATAGATACAAGCTCAAGAGGTTATTAGCTAAATGGAAGCAGCAATCTCTTAATGCTAGAATGAAACCTGACCCTGCTTTTGCTACTTCACCTATCTGTGTTACTGATAAGGGTTATGAATTCTCTGTTGATCCTGATATAATTACTTTGGTTGAATCTGATCCTTTTCATGGCTATGAATCTGAAACTGTTGTGGCACATCTTACTAAATTAAATGATATAGCCACCCTATTCACTAATGATGAGAGAACTCATTACTTTTATATCCTTCAAATATTTCTGTTCTCATTAAAGGGTGATGCTAAGATATGGTTTAATTCTCTTGATCCTGGTTGTGTGCGTAGTCCACAGGATATGATTTATTACTTCTCTGCTAAATATTTCCCTGCTCCTAAGAAACAAGCTGCTTTGAGGGATATATATAATTTTGTGCAAATTGAAGAAGAGAGTCTCCCACAAGCTTGGGGGAGGCTTCTCCAATTACTTAATGCTTTGCCTGATCATCCTCTTAAGAAAAATGAAATACTTGCTATCTTTTATAATGGACTAACCGATGCTTCCAGAGATTAGCTGGATAGTTGTGCTGGTTCTGTTTTCAGGGAAAGAACATTGGATGAAGCTAAAATTCTATTGAACAATATGTTGACAAATGAAAATAATTGGACACTTCCTGAGCCAGCTCCTGAGCCTATTCCTAAACCAACTCCGAAGAAGAGAGGTGTTCTATTTCTCAGTCTTGAAGATATGCAAGAGGCAAAGTAATCTATGAAAGAAAAAGGTATTAAAGTTGGAGATGTTAAGAATTTACCTCCTATTGAAGAAATACACGGTCTTAATTTACCGTCTGTTGAAGAAACATATGATCTTAATCCATTACCTATTGAATAAGTACATGGTCTTGATAACCCGACACAGGTAGTAAAGGTAAATTCTCTCTATAGATATGATAAATCTGAAATCCCATTTACTAAGTTTGCTAGCCCATGCTTAGATGAGTTTGATAAATTTATGGCTAAGCAAGAAGATTTTAATGCTTATTTTGGTAGACAATTGAAATACAATTCAAATATGCTTGAACACTTGGGTGATTATATGGCTAATGTCTAAGGCGAACTTAAACTTATTAGTAAACATGCTTCTATGGTTACCACTCAAGTAGAACAAGTACTTAAAGCTCAAAATGATTTGCTCAATGAATTGAATAGTAAGAATAATGATAATGATGTTAGAGTTATGACTAGAGGTGGTAGAATGACTCAGGAATCTTTGTATCCTGAAGGCCACCCTAAGAGAATTGAGCAAGATTCTCAGAGAAATAATATAGATGCACCTAGTCCTTCTAAAAGGAAGAAAAAGAAAAACGATAGGACTTTGCATGCTTCTAGTGAACCTATTGCTGAAACACCTGAGAATCCAACTGATATCTCTATCTCTGATGCTGAAACACAATCTGGTAATGAACCTGAAACTAGTGATAATGTTAATGATAATGTTCATGATGATGCTCAACCTAGTAATGATAATGATATAGAAATTGAACCTGCCGTTGATCTTGATAACCCACAATCAAAGAATCAACGTTATGATAAGAAAGACTTTGTTGCTAGGAAACATGGTAAAGAAAGAGAACCATGGGTTCAGAAACCCATGCCCTTTCCTCCCAAACCATCCAAGAAAAAGGATGATGAGGATTTTGAGCGCTTTGCTGAAATGATTAGACCTATCTTTTTGCGTATGCGATTAATGGATATGCTTAAAATGAATCCTTATGCTAAGTACATGAAAGATATTGTTACAAATAAGAGAAAGATACCGGAAGCTGAAATTTCCACCATGCTTGCTAATTATACTTTTAAGGGTGGAATACCAAACAAACTTGGAGATCCAGGAGTACCCACTATACCATGCTCCATTAAAAGAAACTATGTTAAAACTGCGTTATGTGATCTTGGAGCCCGTGTTAGTGTTATGCCTCTCTCTTTATATCGTAGACTTGATTTGAATAAGTTGACACCTACTGAAATATCTTTGCAAATGGCTGATAAATCAACTGCTATACCTGTCGGTATTTCTGAGGATGTGCTTGTTGTAGTTGCAAATGTTACTATTTTAACAGACTTTGTTACTCTTGATATTCCCGAGGACGATACTATGCCCATTATTCTTGGAAGACCCTTTTTGAATACTGCAGTGGCTGTTATTGATTGCACTAAAGGCAATGTCAATTTTCATGTCAATGGCAATGAGCATACGGTACACTTTCCGAGGAAACAACCTCAAGTTCATAGTATCAACTCTATTGGAAAAATTCCATCGATTATTATTGGAGGTTTTTAATTTCCTCTACCTACTGTCAAAAAGAAATATGATATTCTTATTATTGGGGTGTGCATATCCCCGTTGAGGTAACATAGTGTTATTCGAAATTTCTCCGGTTCCATATTATGAGGAATGAGTTTGTTAACAAGACCTGATCAACCTTGTTAGTGGATTCCTTTTGATGAGCATGAGATGGATGAAACTAGAAGGCACAACCTTCTGTACCGTCCTTTTACTTTCTGTTATTTATATTAAATAAAATAAAAATAGTATTTTTTCTGTCTGTTATCTCATTTATCCATGCAATATAAAAATACCCCGAAATAAAAGTTCTCCAAATGCCCTGAAATTTAAATATGTTTTTTTCTAAAATATTTGAGAATATTTGGCACCAAGAACACAGCACGGGGGCATCCACCTGGCCACGAGGGTGGAGGGCACGCCCTACCCCCCTGGGCGAGTAGGCGTTCGAGACCCCGCCCGTATGTACACGTACATGGCCGTATTTTCTTTCTTGCACCCTGGCCACTGTACGTACGTGTAAATGGTACGTGCGCGCCTCTACATCGACCAGTATGTACGTACACGTTCGCGACCAGAATGACAATGCTACGTACGCTTCGACTAGGTGGATCCCGACTGTCAGGCACTTCCTTGCCTGCGAAGATGTAGCTGGTGGGTCCCAGCAGTCAGGGGGCGAATCGTTTTTTTTTGCCCGGACGCACTTCCTTGCATGCAAAGATGTAGCTGGTGGGTCCCAGCAGTCAGGGGGAAACATTTTTTTGTGAAATACAGTGGCCCGTCTGGTGGGTCCCAGCTGTCAGGTGGAGGAATCATTATTTTCCGCGTAATAAGGAGGCACTTCCTTGCTGCGGCCGTGGACCCAGCTGTCAGCCTCTCCACGTATAGTCCATGTCCGATGGAAGTCGTTCCTTGACCACGTTGACCATTGTCGGGTGGTAGGTGCGACATATGCCAACGGGTGGCTTATCATTGTGGGAGCCAGTAAGACGTCGCCGGTGCCTGGAAACGGGATGAGGCGAAGACATGCACGCCGGCGAATCTTACCCAGCTTCGGGGCTCTCCGTGGAGATAACACCCCTACTGCTGCTCTGCGGGGTCTCCGCATGATCACTAGATGGACAAGTAGCTACACAACGCTCCTTGAGCTGTTCGGTGGGAGGAGGAAGAAGGGCACAACTTGCTTGCTTCTTCTCCTTGTGTGGTGTCTAAAACTAGCTGGGGGTCCAACCTTTGCATGGGTGTCCCGGGGGGTTTATATAGGCCTACCCCCCGGGGTACAATGGTAATCCGGCTGGGCGTGGGGCCCAGCCGTCTGTGTCTTCGCTCTCCGGCTTCTGCGCCGGCTGCTAGGGCCCGTCGGCTGGTGGGTCCCGCCAGCTGCCGGCTCCCTAGTCGACAGGAAGGCCCCACTGCCCAGGGCCTTGTCGGTGGCTGGTTGTTGTTGCTAAATCTTGGTGACGAGGGCTTCGCCGAGGTAAGCATGGCTACAGTGCTGCCATCTGGCGGGTGGCCACTGTAGCCTCACCGCGTCTTGTCTCCTTAATGGGGCGTCTCCTTCGAGGGGGTGGCAAGCCGGCTGGAGAGAGCCGGCTTCGTCTCGGGCCGACTGGGGGAGGCCAGGCCGCCTTCAGGTGTCCCTCTGCCTGAAGGGGCCCATCGCCCGTGGGCCGTACTGGTAATCCATCGTGGATGACATCAGGGTCAGTGTGGCAATAGTGCCGCGCCGGACGGGTCATGGCCTCCCGTACGGCGCACTGTGCCAGGCGCGCTCCGGGATTCGGGGGTGGCAGGCTCCACTGTAGCCACGCCCCGTCACATCTCCGTTAGGTGGATGCAAACTTTGAGGGTACGGTCTCGACCGCTTTATGGGAGTCGGCTTCTTGGAGTCGGCCTCCTCGCCGACTTCTTGGAGTCGGTCTCCTCGCGGCCGCCTTCTTGGAGTCAGCCTCCCATGGCTTTCTTTATGAGGGCTAAAGTCGGGCTGCCTTCCGAAAGCCGGCCTGGGTGACGGCCAGCGAGGGGAAGGCGGACCCACGTCTTGGATTCTTGAGAGCCGAACGGGCTCGTAATTTTTTCAGAAGGGCCAGGGGATGCCGGCTAGGCTACCCATGGCTATTTACTCCGACAGTAGTCCCCGAAGCTGAGCGAGCTTCGAGGCTGATAAGGGGACGAGAAGCTTGGTCAGCTTCCTATCCTGCGGGGCCGGCTTTGCTTGTGCGTGCCGACTTCAGAGAGCTCCGATTCTCGTAGGCGGGAACGCGGGCCACGTGGCGAGGAAATCCTGCCAACGCACGCGCGCGACGGGACGTCGCCACAGGCCCGGGCCCGCCCCTCGCAGGCCTCGGTCCAAGCGCGGATCTTCCATGGCCCACATGGACCGCTCGCCTTCCCGCGGCGGTTTTATTTAACCGTTAGGGCGTAATAAATGCGGGACGTGGGGGAGTGGGCACGATCGATCCCCACGTTTCCCCATGCTGCGCCTCCTCGGCTCCGCCACATGAGCCTATAAGTTGGGGGAGGAGGGGGAGCGACCGAGGTTCGCACGCTCTCCCTCGCTCCACCCCTTCTCGTCCTACTTTCTTCCTCTCGTTGCCGCCGCAGCCTCCCGTCTCAGCGCCGCCGCGCCGCCACATCGTCTTGCTCCCATGGCACTGTCGAGCTCGTGGGACGGCTCCAACATCCACGAGGACCATGTTGAGTTCCTCCGCCAGACTCGGCGCCTGCCCGACGCCAACCTCGTGCGGGTCCGCCTGGCGCCAGAGACGGAGATCTCGCCGGCACCAGAGGAGGGCGAGCGGGTCGTCTTCCGCTCGCACTTCCTGCGCGGCTTCGGCCTTCCGATGAGCGGATTTCTGCGCTCCTTCCTCGAGTTCTACAACCTTCAGCCGCATCACCTCACGCCCAATGCGGTGATGCTGCTGTCGGCCTTCGTCTTCCTCTGCGAAGGTTTCTTGGGGCTGCTCCCCACGCTAGAGCTCTGGGGGGAGTTCTTCCAGAGCAAACTCGGCACCGTCGTTGCAGGCGTGCCCGCCCCCTGCGAGGCCTTCATCGCCATGAGGAGGGCGGGCGAGAACAACTCGTTCCCGCCCATCCCCCTGATCCGGTCGGTGAAGATCTGGCAGAAGTCGTACTTCTACGTGAAGAACGTCGCCGAGCAAGGAGACTACATCAACCTGCCGGCTTACATAGCCGGCCCGCCGGCTGGGAGGCAGCCCTCATGGAGTTTCCGGTCCCGGTCGCTGTCTCAGGCCGGGAACGCTGCCGTCTCCCGTCTTCGGGTGATGATCCAGTCGGAAGGCCTGAGTGGGGCCGACTTGGTGGCCGCCTTCGTGGAGCGCTGGATATCTCCTCTCCAAAGCCGGCCCCACATGATGTGTCAGATGAGAGGCCGCTTCGACCCAAGCCGGCTGAGCACCAGGGAGATGCCTCATGCGGAGGTATCGTACATGGTAAATTACATCTCCAATTGCAAGCTCACCGAAGACTGGCGATACGGCAAGGCGCCGTATTCTCGTGCCAACCCTCTGCCCGTGGTAAGCCTTCCTCTCTTTCTTCTTTTCGTTGGTAGCCGACTTTATGATGGCCGGCTTTTGATCGGCCGGTTCTTCTTAGCAGAACCCCTTCTCCCACCGACGACCGGGGCAGCGGGGATAGAACGCCAGTACGCCCCCGACCGCACGGCGGACGACGTCGACGACCCGGTTTTGGGGGCGGCCGCCATGGAAGACGCCATGGTGGGGGACGACACCGAGCCCGGGGGCTCAAGGCTTACCGCCAGCTTCGAGGACTGGCAGGATGATGCTGAAGCCGAAGTCGCCCCGCGTCGCTAGCCGGCGGTCGACCATCAGGGCGCGGGCTCGTCCATCGCGCCGGCTGCAGGCGGCGGCGCACTGAAGCGCCGGGCCGCTTTAGGCCTCTTTGGCAGTCGGCCGAAGAAGTCCAAAGCCTCCACCGCGGTGACCAAGCAAGATGAGGCAGCTGCGAAAGCGGCCTGCTTCCGCAAGGCAGTGAAGTAGCCTTAGGCGGTCTCAGCGTAAGTCGTTGATTGCTTTGTCGCATGCTTTGCATCGTTCTCTCTTGTTTGAAAATTCTTCTTAACCCTTTCCCGCTTGCTGGACAGGGCGCCGCTTTCCCTTGAGTGGGGTCCGAGCGGCTCCGTAGTGGGGCCGGCTGGAGGGTCTTCGAATTCCCGCTGCGTGGACCCCAGCGCCGACCTCAGGGAGGCCACGGAGCAGAACGCCCGCGAGGCGCGCGAGGAGCGTGAGGCGGCGGAAAAAGCGGCCGGCCAGGCAGCGAGGGAGCAGGCCGACGCGGCGGCCAAGGCCCAGGCGGAGGCGGTGACCGCGGGGATGGAGGCGGAGGGCTCGCGCGACCAGCCTCCGCTGCTCGCCATTCCCCTCCGAGCCGTGGCCCCTGACACCCCATTGCCCTTGGCGGAAGAGATCGTCCAAGACCCGCCGCTGACGGAGAGGAGGGAGGACCCCGTGTTCTTCGCGCGGAGAGCGCCGCCGGCAGCGCCAACCAGGGCGGGCCAAGGCGGCCAATCGTCGGCGGTGCCAGAGGAGCCGGCCGGGGGTGGGCCGGAGGGCGGAGCCGGCCTCGAGGTGGAGCCGGTGACGCGTCGGCGCGCAGGAGGAGGCGCCGCTCCGCCGGAGTCGCACCGAGTCGCGGGCGCAAGCCAGTCGGCGGAGGATCTGGAGGCGGCCAGCACCGCCACGTCCGAGTGGACTCCCAGCGGGGGGACCGGCGAGCTGAATGTGGCGGCTCAAGGGGTCCGGAGCCGGCTTCAAGCTCAAGCCGCCCTACTGCAGCAGTTCACCCAGGAGTTCCTGTCGACGCGAGCCCCCATCCGGGTAAGTCCTTCATTCTTGGCCGCTTTGATCTCTTGATTTCTTCCGTGGGGGCGCATCAGCGCACCCACTGGGTGTAGTCCCCGAGATTCGGGCTGACTGCTGCGCAGTCGGGTCGGATCTTTCTTGACGATTGTCTTATTTTTGCTTCTTGTCTGAACTTCCAGGAGTATCACAACTCCCGTGCTGCCGCCTTCAACTCCCAGGCTCAGGAGTTGAGTCAGAGGACCGATGACCTGGCCGACAACCGAAGTAAGTGTTTGATCTTTGTCTGTCTTCCTGTGGGGGCGCGTCATCGCACCCACTGGGTGTAGTCCCCGAGATTCGGGCCGACTTCTGAGCAGTCGGGTCGGATCTTCCTTGACGACCTTTTCCTTATTGGTTTTTCTTCTTCTTTGTCTTCAGGGGCCAACGCCGACTTGAGGAAGGAGCTCGGCGAAGCGCAGGCCGCCCTTCATACCAAGGATGCTGAGTACGCAGCCTTGGTCCAGGAGCGTGACCGCCTGGCCAAGAAGCTGGCTGACCAAGAGAAGAGCCACAAGGCGGCCCTGCAGAAAGCGCAGGATAGCGAGGCCGCCCTGAAGGCAGAGTTTGAGACCGAGGCGGCGAGCTGGGCTGAGACTCGGCGAGCACTGGATGAAGGCTTCGGCCGCATCGAAGACTTGATCGACGGTAAGCCACCTTCCTCGCTCCTCTCCTGCCCCTTGGCGCCTGGTTCTTGGCCTAACTTGTGCTGCTACCTATTTTCTTGTGCAGACTACTTTCCTGGCTACTCCGCCTTCGCCGCCCAAAGCATCGAGGCGCATCGCGAGGCGCGCCGTCAGGCGGGGGCCAACATCGCGCCGGACGCGAACCGGACACTTGAGGAGCAGCTCTTGGCTGTCCAGGCGCGGTTGCAGCCGGCTCATCAGATGCTTCGCCGGCTCCAACATGCTGGGGCGCAGGTGTTGGCCGCCCTCTGGCCCGGCAAGACGATCCCCTGCACCCCAAGCCGGACTGCCGACTGGCTGGAGGTCGCAGTTGGTCGCTTTGAGGCTTGGAAGGCGTCGGCGGCCCGCCTCGGAGCCGGGCGGGCGTTGGAGTTCGTTTGGGCTTGGTACCTAGGGTTGAGCCTAGACCAGCTGCGCACTTGGCGGATGGAGGCCGACGCGGAGCTGGAGGAGGTGAGGCCGGCTATCGCCCAGCGTGCTTCGACGATCGCCGAGTGCACCGACATCAGCGTTTTAAATCGACGATGACGGTGTTGCCCAGTTGGAGGAGTGGTTTGGGCTGAACCCGGCGGTGGGCGAGGACTCGGCGGAGGAGATCGCCTCCAACGACGAGGGCGAGGATGACGAAGAGGAGGACGGTGAAGACGTCGAGCCGGCCGGTGGAACAACCGGCCGACCTCAGGCTGACCGTGCCTCCAGCAATGAGGCGCGTGGAAGCGCGCCCTCTGTGGGAGGCGGTGATCAAGCCGAGGTTCGCCAGCCGGCCGCTCCTTCAGCCGGCACAACCGTCTCCGCCAACCAGCCCGGCTCGTCGGTCGCTCCGCCAGCTTGATGTGCCGTCCTTATTTTTCCTGCTTGTTGTCTTTTGAACAATTTTTATTAGGTTTTCGCAGTTCCACCCACTGGGGGTGTATCCAAACTATGTTGAATGCTGGCCTCTTGGAGGTCTTTTATGTAAATATTATTATGTGCATGTTTGGTTTCCATTCGCGTATGCTTTTTATCCTTAGGCTTTTTCCTTTGCCGCCTTCCCTCTTTGGGGAGGCCAGTACTCAAGCTTTCTTGGATTGAAGTGAAGTGAATGGAAACCGGCCGGCCGGCTACTCTGGTAGTCGGTCGGTGGTAGGCGGCAAACCGGCTTTCACAATATTAGTCCGTTGGTCCCTGGCCATTTTTTGTGTGAGCATCCTTTCCTGCTTTGGACTCTTGCCAGCCGGACAGCCGGTTCTTCGAACTGCGACTTTGGCAAGAGCTAAGCCTGGGTGTCGGCACACTATTTGTCTGACCGCGGGTAGGACTTCTAATATAACTCCAGTCGGCTAGTCCCCGGGCCGACTAGTGGAACCCGGTGCCGGACGGAACAAGTAAATGAAATGACAAGGTCATAAGCATGATACTTTTCATTCATAGATAAGGGATGGCAGTCCCCGAGCCCTCCTCGGGGGGCCTTTTTTCTCGTACTTAATACAAAAGTTAGCGTGATACATACTGCATTTAAACTGTAAAATCTTCGAAGGAGGTTGGCGTTCCATGGTCGTTCCGACTCCTTGCCGGAGTCATCTCTCTTTCGTGCTTTCGGCTTCTGTGCGTCGATCAGGTAGTAGGAGTCGTTGCCTAAGGCTTTGCTGATGACAAAGGGGCCCTCCCAAGGGGCCGAGAGCTTGTGATGGCCGGCTGTTCGCTGGATCAGCCAGAGCACAAGATCGCCCTCTTGGAAGGATCTTGGCTTGACCTTTCGGCTGTGGTAGCGGCGTAGGCCCTGCTGGTAGATGGCAGACCGGCTGAGGGCTAACAGCCAGCTTTCTTCCAGCAAGTCGACACCGTCTTCTCGTGCTTCCTTGGCCTCCGCTTCCGTGTACATGGTTACTCGAGGCGAGTCGAACTCGATGTCAGTTGGGATGACCGCCTCGGCACCATACACGAGGAAGAAAGGGGTGAAGCCGGTTGACTTGTTTGGTGTAGTGCGCAGGCTCCAGAGGACAGCCGGCAGCTCGTCGAGCCAACAGCCGGCTGAACGCTCCAGTGGTACGACCAGTCGGGGCTTGATGCCGGAGAGGATGAGGCCGTTGGCTCGCTCGACCTGGCCGTTTGATTGCGGGTGGGCGACGGATGCTAGGTCCAGCCGAATACCTTGGGCTGCGCAGAAACGTGCCAAGGCTCCTTTGGCAAAATTCGTGCCATTGTCGGTGATGATGCTGTGTGGAACGCCGTACCGAGTTGTTATGTCTGCGATGAATACCACAGCAGTCGGCCCATTCAGCTTCTTGATCGGCTTTGCTTCAATCCATTTCGTGAATTTGTCCACGGCGACAAGCAGATGCGTCATGCCGCCGCGCGCCGTCTTGAATGGGCCCACCATGTCCAGTCCCCAAACGGCGAAGGGCCAGGTGAGGGGAATGGTCTTGAGTGCCGAAGCCGGCATGTGTTGCTTGGAGCTGAAGAGTTGGCACCCCTTGCAATATTTAACTAATTCTTTGGCGTCATCCAAAGCAGTCGGCCAGAAGAAACCATGGCGGAAAGCTTTGGCGACGAGTGATCTTGAAGCCGCATGGTGGCCACATTCTCCTTGGTGAATGTCTCTGAGGATTGCAATGCCCTTCTCTTGCTCGACGCACCGTTGGAGGACTCCAGTGACACTGCGCTTGACGAGTTCTCTGTTGACGATTGTGTATGCTCCGGCTCGACGCTGGACTTGTCTTGCCTCTGCTTCGTCAGCCGGCAGATCTTGGTTTACTAGGAAGTTGAGGATGGACTGAGCCCATGACGGAGCTGCGACTTCTCCTACTGCCAATGTGGCTACTGCCACCAGGGTGGGCGGGTTGGGTGGTGAAATGTTGGAGTCGGTCGCCGGCTGTTGTGCTGGTGCAGTCCCCGGGCCGGCTACGGCAGTCCCCGAGCTGGTTGCCGAAGTCCCCAGGCCGGCTGCGGAAGTCTCGGGGTCGCCTGCTTGGTGCTTCGAGCCGGACCCGGCCGCGTCAGGGTCAGGCGACACGAAGATGGAATCAGACTCTGGAGACGGCTTGATAGATGGCTTGAGGAGGCGTTGTAGAGCGACACCGGGATGTATTGCTTGCCGAGTAGAGCCTATTCGAGCCAGGGCATCGGCTGGCTCGTTGTCGGCTCGCGGTACGTGGAGGAACTCACATCCTTCAAAGTATCCGCTGAGTTGTTGGACCAGGAAGCGGTAGCTTGCCATATTTGCGTCCTTGGCGTCCCAGTCGCCGGATGATTGCTGGACCACCAAGTCCGAGTCGCCATAACATAGGATCCGGCGAATGCCGAGTTCTTTGGCAAGCCGGAGCCCGTGTATGAGCGCCTCGTACTCGGCCACGTTGTTGGAGGCGGCAAAGTGAATTTGCAGCGTGTATCTGAGCTTGTTGCCTTTGGGAGAGGTAAGGACGACGCCGGCTCCCAAGCCGGTGCGCATCTTGGACCCGTCAAAGTGCATGCGCCAATGGGTGGAGTCGGGAGCCGGCGGCAGGTACTGGGTCTCGGCCCAGTCGACGAGGAAGTCGGCCAGTGCTTGGGACTTGATGGCGGTGCGGGGCTGGTAGAAGATTGTGTAAGGGGCCAGCTCGATGGCCCATTTCGCCACCCGGCCAGATGCGTCCCGGCTGCCTATGATCTCGGCCAGCGGGGCGGTGCATACGACCGTGACGGGATGCTCTTGAAAGTAGGGCTTCAGCTTCTTGGCGGTGAAGTACACGCCGTAACACATCTTCTGGTAGTGCGGGTAGTTCTGCTTTGAAGCGGACAGCACCTCGCTCGAATAATACACCGGCCTCTGGACCGGCTGGGCTCGACCTTCTTCTGGGCGTTGGACTACGATGACGGTGCTGACCACCCGGCTGGTTGCGGCAATGTAAAGGAGCATGGGCTCTTTCTCAGTCGGTGCCGCTAGGACGGGCGGCGTGGCCAGCATCTTCTTCAGCTCATGAAAAGCTTGATCGGCCTGGTCGTTCCACTCAAAGTGAGTGCTCTTCTTCATGAGGCGGTAGAGGGGGAGAGCTTTCTCTCCGAGCCGGCTGATGAAGCGGTTCAAGGAGGCCAAGCATCCGGTGAACTTTTGGATGTCTCGAAGCTTGGTGGGGATCGCCATTCTCTCGATGGCCTTGATCTTCACCGGGTTGCATTCGATGCCGCATTCGGAGACCAGGAAGCCTAGGAGCTGGCCGGCTGGCACTCTGAACACGCATTTCTCGGGGTTGAGCTTGATTTGGAACCGGCGTAGGTTCTCAAATGTTTCTTTGAGGTCTTCCAGCAAGGTGCCGCGCTTCTCCATCTTCACCACAATGTCGTCTACGTAGACGTGAGCGTTTCTGCCGAGTTGCTTGAGGAGGCACTTCTGTATGCAACGCTGAAAAGTGGCATCGGCATTTCTTAAGCCGAATGTCATAGTCAGGTAGCAGAAGGCTCCAAATGGCGTGATGAAGGCGGTCTTCAGGCGGTCGTCCGGATCTAGCTTTATCTGGTGATATCCTGAGTAAGCATCCAAGAAACTCAACAGCTCGCATCTGGCCGTGTAGTCTATCACTTGGTCAATCCTTAGCAGGGCAAAGGGATCTTTGGGGCAAGCCTTGTTGAGGCTTGTGTAGTCTATACACATGCGCCACTTGTTGTTCTTCTTTAGCACGAGAACCGGGTTGGCGAGCCACTTTGGAAAGAAAACTTCCATAATGAAGCCGGCTGCCAGGAGCCGGGCTATCTCCTCTCCCACAATCCTGCGTTTCTCCTCCGACAGTCGGCGAAGGTGTTGTTTGACTGGCTTTGCGTCTTCTCGAACGTGCAGTTTGTGCTCGGCGAATTTCCTCGGAACTCCCGGTATGTCCTTGGGGGACCATGCAAAGACGTCCCGATTCTCACGGAGGAAATCGGTGAGCTCGCCTTCCTATTTGCTGTTCAGGCTTGCCCCGATGACGGCAAACCTCTCTGGGTGCTCGGGGTCAAGAGGTATCTTCTTCGTCTCCTTGGCCGGCTGGAAAGATCCTGGAGCATCATGCTCCTTGGGATCGGGGGACACGGCCGACTGCTTGCCGGCTATGGCCACGACTCGGTCCAACATCTTCTTTTCTTCGGCAATCACAAGGGACTCGGCCAGCCGGCTGCTGGCTGCTGCGCACTCAGAGGACTTCTTGTAATCGCCGGCTACGGTGATGACGCCTTTGGTGCTTGGTATCTTCATCTTGAGGTATGCATAGTGGGGAACTGCCATGAATTTGGCCAAGGCAGGTCGGCCAAGCAATGCATGGTAAGGGCTCTCCAGGTCCACCACTTCGAACCAGATCGCTTCCCGGCGGAAATGCTCCTTGTCCCCAAAAAGTACATCAATCTTGATCTTGCCAATGGGGGCGCAGGACAGGCCGGGTACGATGCCATGGAACACTGTCCGAGTAGGCATGAGCTGCTTCGTCTTGACATTTAGCTTCTCTAGGGTGTCACAGTACAGGATGTTGATGCTGCTCCCGCCGTCTATCAGCACGTGGGAGAAGCGGGCAGCGCGTCTGTCCGTCGCGAGGGTGGCTTCCAGGACCAGCGCATAAGAGCCGGGAGACGGCATCACCTCTGGATGGTCGGCCCGGCTCCAGCTGATGGGTTTTTCTGACCAATGCATGTGTCCGGCGGGGTTGGCAGCAACCACGCTGACTTCCTGGTGCTCTCGGCGTTTGCTGCGCCGGTCTTCGGGCTGGCTTGTAAAGACGATGTAGGTTGCTTGCTCGTCGGGGAATTCGTCGTGCACGGCTCCGACTGCGGGCCGAGCGGCCGGAGGCGGCAGAGGCGGAGGCGGCGGGCCGGCAGGCGGAGGCGGCGCGAGTCCCTTGCCTTTGGAGATTCGGGTGAGCCAATGGCACTTTCGGGTTGTGTGGTTAGACGGCTTCGCGCCGCTGTGGAACTTGCACGGGGCGTCGAGAGTTTGTTCGTCGGAGAAGGCCGGCTGCCAAGCTGGACGGCCGCCCTTGGGCTTCTTGGGCGCGGGTCACCCTTCAGGCGGCGCTTCTTCGACTATGGCCACCTGCCGACTGGCGGGAGGCGGTGCGGGGCCCTTGCGCTTGTGGTCGTTCGAGTGGGGGCGTCAGCCGGAATCACCAGCCGGCGTCTTGGGCGCCGGATTGAGTACTTTTCCGAACGCGTCTACCCGGAGCTCGGTCTTCATTGAGGAGTCGGCGGTGGCGTACTTGTCCGCTATGTCCAGAAGCTCGTCGAGGGTAGTCGGCTCGTCGCAGAGAAGCTTGTGCTTGAGGAGGGTGCCTTCTCGACACCCGGCTGTGAAGTATTCTATGGCCTGCATCTCGTGCACCCCTTCACAAGAGTTGCGGAGCTCGGCCCAACGCGTGAGGTAGTCGCGAGTGGACTCGGTGGGGCCTTGTACGCACAAGGAGAGCTGTCTGGGCTTGGGAGCCCGCTTGTAGGTGCTGGTGAAGTTGCGGATGAAGGCTTCTGTGAAGTCTAGCCAACTATTGATGCTGTGTGGTTTGAGGCTATTGAGCCAGGTTCGTGCCGTGCCTTGCAGCATGAGGGGCACGTACTTCACGGCAACGCGCCGGTTGCCGTTGGCTATGCTAACCGCTGTGGAGTAGTCGATCAACCAATCTTCCGGCTTCACGGAGCCGTTGTACTTGGGCGTGTCTCTTGGGAGCGAGAACCCTTTGGGGAAAGGCTCGTCGCGGATGCGGGGGCTGAAACATGGCGGGCCGACATCGTCTTCTTCTTCCAGCGCCAGGGATCGCACCAGGCGGGCGATCCGATGGCGGGCGTCATTCTCGCCGACTCCTTCGCGGCGACCTAGTCGGCCGCTGAGAGTCGGGTGCGCCACTGGCGGCAGGGTGGGATATCTCTCTCCACGGGGTCGAGGCGGAGGCGGGTTGCCCCGCCATTCCGTGGCTCGGGGATGGCCGTCCGTGTCTCGCTCGATGGAGATTCGGGTCCGGCTGCGGCTGGCAGCCGGCTCTTTCTCGCGCCGCGCGCGGGTGTTGCTCGTAGTGGGCGTCTGGGACGTCGCGCCGTGATCTCGGCGTGGGGGAGGGCTTCCTGCGCGGGTGTCGGCTTCGTGCCGCTACGCGGCTGCATCGATCAGCTGCTGGATGCGTCGGGTCATGTGGGGGAGTTCTTCGGCCCCCAGTCCGTCTAGCTCGTCTACGGCCCCCTGGGCGGCGCGCAGGTTCTCGAGTGGAGTGGCGTAGACTGGGCGGTCGACTCCTAACGTGTCAGCGATGACGGCGCCGCGTTGCTTGACAATGCCGGCCTGGCTTGGCCCGCCCGGGGCCGGCATGCCGAAGGCAGCGCGGTCAGCTTCGCGCTGGTAGGCCTCGGTGAGGCGTCTCACAGAAGCAAGCCTTCGGCCCTCTGCGAGGAGGGCGAGGCGGCGCGCTTCCAGTGCTTCATCATCGGCATCAGCCGGGAGGGGGGTGGACAAGTCGTGGGCCGCCGCGTGCGAGGCGTCGTGGGCGCTCTCGTCGGCCGGGCCGCCGTGGCCGACAACCATCACTTCGGTGGTGACAGCGTCGCGACGATCGGCTCGACGAAGCGGGTTGTTGTAGATCGCAACGTTGGTGGGGAAGGTGTCGAACGAGGCCGTGTCGGAGCCGACAGGCATCGGATCGGTGGAGCCAACCGACTCCAGGTCCACAGCGGGCTTGCTCGAGACATGGAGCTGGTCGAGGAGGTTGGCGAGGTGGTCAGTGCCCGCATCGGAGGCGAGCTCGTCGGAGATGAGGGTCTTGTCGAGGAGATCAGCGAGGCCGCTCGTTGCGCATGCGTTGGTGACGCCTTGCAGCGCGTCGTGGCAAGCGCCATCGGGTGTGCCGGGCTGGCTACGCTCGCGGGGGAGGAAGAGGGTTCCCGTCCAGAACAGGTCTCCGGCGGACGGTGCACCTGGCCCCACGGTGGGCGCCAAATGTCGGGTGGTAGGTGCGACATATGCCAACGGGTGGCTTATCATTGTGGGAGCCAGTAAGACGTCGCCGGTGCCTGGAAACAGGATGAGGCGAAGACATGCACGCCGGCGAATCTTACCCAGCTTCGGGGCTCTCCGTGGAGATAACACCCCTACTGCTGCTCTGTGGGGTCTCCGCATGATCACTAGATGGACAAGTAGCTACACAACGCTCCTTGAGCTATTCGGTGGGAGGAGGAAGAAGGGCACGACTTGCTTGCTTCTTCTCCTTGTGTGGTGTCTAAAACTAGCTGGGGGTCCAACCCTTTGCATGGGTGTCCCGGGGGGTTTATATAGGCCTACCCCCTGGGGGTACAATGGTAATCCGGCTGGGCGTGGGGACCAACCATCTGTGTCTTCGCTCTCCGGCTTCTGTGCCGGCTGCTGGGGCCCGCCGGCTGCCGGCTCCCTGGTCGACAGGCAGGCCCCACTGTCCAGGGCCTTGTCGGTGGCTGGTTGCTGTTGCTCAATCTTGGTGACGAGGGCTTTGCCGAGGTAAGCATGGCTACAGTGCTGCCGTCCGGCGGGTGGCCACTGTAGCCTCACCGCGTCTTGTCTCCTTAATGGGGTGTCTCCTTCGAGGGGGTGGCAAGCCGGCTGGAGAGAGCCGGCTCCGTCTCGGGCCGACTGGGGGAGGCCAGGCCGCCTTCAGGTGTCCCTCTGCCTGAAGGGGCCCACCGCCCGTGGGCCGTACTGGTAATCCATCGTGGATGACGTCAGGGTCAGTGTGGCAACAGTGCCACGCCGGACGGGTCATGGCCTCCCATACGGCGCACTGTGCCAGGCGCGCTCCGGGATTCGGGGGTGGCAGGCGCCACTGTAGCCACGCCCCGTCACATCTCCGTTAGGTGGATGCAAACTTTGAGGGTACGGTCTCGACCACTTTATGGGAGCCGACTTCTTGGAGTCGGCCTCCTCACGACCGGCTTCTTGGAGTCGGCCTCCTCGCGGCCGGCTTCTTGGAGTCGGCCTCCCATGGCCTTCTTTATGAGGGCTAAAGTCGGGCTGCCATCCGAAAGCCGGCCTGGGTGACGGCCAGCGAGGGGAAGGCGGCCCCATGTCTTGAATTCTTGAGAGCCGAACGGGCTCGTAATTTTTTCAGAAGGGCCAGGGGATGCCGGCTAGGCTACCCATGGCTATTTACTCCGACAACCATGCCGCGCCGAGAGCACCAGGGCAGTGGACGACGGCGAGGCCTAGGAAGGGGACCACACAGAGGCAGGGAAGACTCGGTAGTTGTTTCCCACGCAGAGGGGAGTACGACTGTACGAGGGTTTACTGGTTCGTCTACCGTCGCCGAAGAATAACAGCAGGTGTGGGTGAGTAGAGGGATTGCTAGGCCAGCGATGGGAGTACGGGCGGGCGGTGAGGCCTGCACGGCAGCACAGTCGGCCGCGAGGAGGAGGGAGCAGGCAGTCCCGCCGGCGCTTGTTTGAGCGGCTGGAGCAGGAAGAGCAGAGATTGAAGAAGCATGACGGCCGTTGGATGGACATCCAACAGTCAGCGCTTGTGCGTCAACCTTTTTTTAGGAAAGCCTCAAATCTGTGGAAAACAGCATATAGCCCATCTGCCATTATTTCTAATAATTTACAGCCCATTTGCTAATTCTTAAGGTTTTTTGGAGCCCATATTCTTTTTGTTAGCATTACAGCCCATATTGTGGCAATGGTTAAAAAATTATAGGAAATTTTGCATATTTCGGTGTGGTCCGTACTGTTTTTAATCCCGAAATTTCGACTCACATTCAAACTGATTTTAAAAATAAATGTATATCAATATAAAATCCAACAAATTCTCCACGCATAAAAATTAATGTAATTTAAAATCTTGAAATGAAAAAAAAATATTTGAAACTAATTGGCGGTTTGATGTGTTTTAAAAATGTACAACCCATTGCTCATTACTGATGGGCCATTTTCTCGGCCAGCCGAATGAAAGCTCTCCTCGTCTTGAAAGATTTGCAGCCCAACAGGCCTAACAAAGCGACTTACTTGACAAATCACAAAAAACTGGGTTGTGGCCGTGGACCCAGCTGTCAGCCTCTCCACGTACAGTACTCTTCCGATGGAAGTCGTTCCTTGACCACGTTGACCACGCCGCATGGAGAGCACCACGGCGGTGGACGACGGTGAGGCCTAGGAAGGGGACGACGCGGCAGTGGAAGCCCGCACGGAGAGGACTATGAGGGTTCACTGGTTCGGCTGCGGTGTGAGGCTGCCGTTGCTGCAGGGCCTGGCCAGCGATGGGAATAGTAGGGGGCGGTGAGGCCTCTGCAGCAGCACAGCCGGCCACGGGAGGCAGGACCATGCGGCACGACCGGCGCTGCTTTGGGCGGCTGGAGCAAGAAGACCAGAGGTTGAATAAGCACTACGGTCGTTGGATGGACATCGTACGGTCACTGGAGCTAGAATCATTCATATTGACTAAGTTGACAAAGCCCTTCGTCCCCGTCAACTTAGTAGGCCCACAAGTCACCCTCCCAGCAAGGTGGGTCCCAGCTAGCCGGGGGAGTATTGATTTTTTGTGGAGGCACTTCCGGTGGGTCCGAGCTGACAACGGGGGGAATGTTTTTTTCGCGAATTATGGTGGCCCGTCTGGTGGGTCCTAGCAGTCAGGGGGAAACGATTTTTTTCGCAAAATACTGGTGGCCGTCCGGTGGGTCCTCGCTGTCAGGTGGAGGAATAATTATTTTCCGCGTAATAAGGAGGCACTTCCTTGCGGCTGTCGTGGACCCAGCTGTCAGCCTCTCCACGTACAGTACTCTTCCGATGGAAGTCAGTCGTTGACCACGTTCACCACGCCGCGCCGAGAGAACCAGGGCGGTGGACGATGGCGAGGACTAGGAAGGGGACGACTCGGAGCCGGGGAAGACGCAGCAGTGGATGCCCACGCGAAGAGGAGTACGAGGGTTCACTGGTTCGGCTGCGGTGTGAGGCTGCTGTTGCCACAGAATAACAGGGGGTGTGTGTGAGTACAGGGATGGCCTGGCCAGCAGTGGAAGTAGTAGGGGCGGTGAGGCCTCTGCGGCATCACAGCCGGCCATGGGAGGCAGGAGCACGCGGCACGACCGGCGCTGGTTTGGGCGGCTGGAGCAAGAAGACCATAGGTTGAAGAAGCACTACGGCCGTTGGATGAATATCGTACGGTAAAAGGAGCTAGAATCGTTCATATTGACTAAGTTGACAAAGCCCTCCGTCCCCGTCAACTTGGTAGGCCCACAAGTCAGCCTCCCACTATGCTGGGTTCCAGCTGGCAGGGGGAATATTCATTTTTTTGTGCGTAATAAGGAGGCACTTCCTTGCATGGGAAGACAACTGGTGGGTCCGACATGTCTGCGGGGGGCACTTTATTTCGCGAAATACAGAGGCCCTTCCGGTGGGTCCCAGATGTCAGGTGGAGGAATCATTATTTTGCGCGTAATAAGGAGGCATTTCCTTGTGTGCGGCCGTGGACCCAGCTGTCAGCCTCTCCATGCACAGCCTACTTCCGATGGTGTCGTTTGTTGACCATGTTGACCACGCCGCGCCGACCGCATCCAAGGTGGTGGACGACGGCGAGGCCCTACACAGCAACGAGCCGAAGATGGGAAGATGAGGGAGTAGAGTCGCAGACAGAGAGGTGTACGAGGGTTAACTGGTTCTAGTGCGGTGTGGTTCGGCAGTCGGTGGAGAAGAACAGGAGGTGTGGAGGGGGGCAGGGATGGCCTGGCCAATGGTGGAGTAGCGCTTCATAGCGAAGCGTGCTAAGCAGAGCTGCTAGCAGCAGGAGGCGTGAGGTGGTCCGAGCGGCGCTGGAGGAAGAAGACGAGAGATTGAAGATGGATGCCGGTCGTTGGATGTAAATCCAACGGCTAACATGTCAGAATCATTTGTTGACTAAATTAATAACGACTTGCATTGGCTTCGACCTATTGGCCCACATTTCAGCCTCGAAAAATGTGGCACGTATTCAACCCATTTTTTTAGAATTTACAGTCTTTTTCTTGCGCGGTAGAATTTACAGTGAATTTGATCTTTTTTTGAATTACAACCATTAGCTGGGCTGGGTGAACAAATAATGTAGCGTCCATGCAACCCGTTTATTTTATTTCCTAAAAAAATACAGCCCATTTGCACTTTCTCGAAATACACGATTTTGCTGGACTGATTCTAATTATAATGTTGGGTTGGGCCAGCAATGTTATCAAAAAATAAAAAGGGGTTGAGCATTTTGTTATAAATATATTTAAATAATAAGTGATATTATTACATTCGTCCTTAAATTTACAGTCTTACCAAGCTTTATATAACAACATATAATTTTTTTAAGAAAAACAGGGAGCATCTCCCCGGTTCCATTGCTGAGAACGAAACAACAACATATTCTGATACAGCAGCTCAAAGAGTAGTTCGAAAGCAAAGGTAGAAAAGCTACAAACTAGGGGGGTGGATGAACAAGTTCTCTGAATAACACAAATCACCCGAGCGGTGCCAAAGGCAGAGCGGATAGAGCACTCAAATGACACAAGGAGGGTCCAACGAAGCCTTCATGGTCTTCAGCCGAGGGGCCGTGTCAACCTACGGCGACCAGTAAGCAAGCGGAGACACCGGGCTGGAAGGTGTAGCATGGTGGATGTCCCTCTTTTTCAGCGCCAGGTGCCCATCGTCTTCATCAGAGATCTTGAGACGAGCCCACGGGTCCAGCCCCAGAGCAGGTCGAGCCTTGTTCAGCCACAAGTGATCGCCAACGGTTTCTAGAGGGATCTTGTTAGGGTTTCCACGAAGCTCATCAACTTGTCCTTGTCCGATCTGGAGGAGAGAATCGCCCAGTTCCTCACCATGTTCCTGATCAACCTCAAGACCTGCGAAATGGAAATCCAGCAGGTGTTACTGAAAATCATAGCATTTCTATATTTCCAGAGGCACCAAAGGACAGCTGAGCTAACAGTGTTTAAAATTGAGCACTTTTTGGTAGCAATCCAGAATCTGGCGACAGATTCGAAGGATGAGCCAATCTGACTAGAGAAATATTCCTCAATGTGGGCCCAGAGATGTTTAGCAACTATACATTCAAAAAATAGGTGAGAACAAGACTCTTGTTCCAAGCTGTAAACACAATCAAGGGGTTTGATTATGTGCCTCTTCCTAAGGTTATCCTAGTCATCAATTTGTTTTTGGAGAGACGCCAAAGAAATACATGAATTTTAGGGGGAACTCTCAATTTCCGGACAGCAGGGATAAACACAGGTTGAACCCCTCTAAGGTTGATAACATGATAGAGAGATCTGGAGGAATACTTCCCCTTATTGTCCAGCTGCCAAATCAGGGCATTCGGCTCAGCAGTAAAGGTAATGCTTTTGGCAATTTCCTCCAACTGGAACCATTGTTCCATGAGACTATCACTAAAGTTCCTTCTAAAAGAGAGTTTTAGGCATTGACCGTCCCAAACTTCATTGACACTTTTGTTAAGCTCATTGCGGACAGAGTAAATAGGCCAAAATTGGACTTCTAGGGGGGATGTGCCAAACCAAGTATCTTCCCAGAACCTGGTTCTGCTCCCATCCCCTATGTTCCATCTGTAGCCAAATTTCACAACATGCATAATAGATTTTAATCCTTTCCAGAATCTAGAGGTCTTAGGGTTGGAGGAAGGGACAAAAATATTAGGTTTATTTCCTAGGTATTTATGGGCAATAAGAAGCTTCCAGGGTTTCAGGTCTTCCTCATAGAATCTTTTTATCCAAGACCCTAGAAGACAGATGTTAATTTCTTGGAGGTTAGGTATGCCTAGGCCTCCAAAATCTTTTTTCATAGAGACTAGGGCCCAATTAGTAAGGTGTAGCTTCCTATTTCCCTCAAAATCATTCCACAAGCAATGAGACATCTGAGAATTGATGAGGTTCACTGCCCATCTAGGGAACTTGAAGAAGGAGAGGAGATACACTGGAATGCTAGCCAAACAAGCTTGTATGAGGATCAATCTACCTCTGTAAGAGAGAAGTTTGCCCCTCCACCCATCAATCCTTTTAATGATTTTATCTAGAAGGGGTTGGATATCCTCTCTCCTCAGTTTATCATAGTGGAGAGGGATACCTAGGTACTTAATGGGGAAGTTACCTTTATTGCAGACTAGAATAGAGAGGAAGTTAGCTAACTCCTGATCATCCATGTTGATAGGGATGAGTTCACTTTTAGAGTAGTTGATTCTCATGCCTGAGACTTGTTCAAACCAGGTTAGAATAGTTTTCAGATTGCTATCATGTGTGGAGTCATTGTCTAAGAAAAGGATGGTATCATCTGCATATTGAAGGCAGATGATGCCACCAGGGTAGACCTCAGGACAAAGCCCTGCAATCAGACTATGATCAGCAGCTTTGCTCAGCATTTTAGTAAAAACGTCCACTACTAAATTAAACAAAAGCGGGGAGATGGGGTCACCTTGCCTAAGGCCTTTACCAGCAAGGAAAAAAATCACTTTCACAGTTATTTAACTTGACCCCAACAGACCCCCCATGAGTAAGTTGCTCGATCCAACTCTCCTCTATGAAAGGCTTGGAAAAGATCTAAGAGATCATTTTTCACCAAGTCCCAAAAATGCTGGTAAAACAAGAAGGGAATCCCATCATGACCAGGAGCCCCATCAGGATAAGAGCTAAAAATGGCTTCCTTCACCTCTGTCTTTGAAAAAGGGGCTTCTAGCAGCTCATTTTCAGCAGGAGAGACTTTTTCAGAAGCAGAGAAAAAATTGTTTTGTAGAGAGAACCCAGAAGGGTTTTCTTTCTTAAACAGGTCTTTGTAGAAGTCACTAGCCACTTTCAGCATCTCATCTACCTCAGTAACAAGGCCATTAGGGCCATCAAGGGAGTGAATGAGGGTTTTCCTCCTCCTCTGGTTAGCTACTGCATGGAAGTAAGCAGTATTTCTATCACCCTCCTTAATGTTCCTATCTCTAGACCTTTGTTTGGCTTTAATTTCTTCTTGAAGCTAAATTTTCTTGATCTCTCCATGGACAAAGTTTAATCTATTAGTATCAGCCTCAGAGAGGTCAGTGGTTTCTGCCTTAATATCTAGAGAATCAAACTCAAGGAGGAGAAGCCTTTTGTATCTTCTAAGATTAGCTTCCTCATTGGAGTTCCACCCTTTGGTAGTTCTTCTAAATCTCCTGATTTTGATTTGCCAATTTTCTAGGGGGCAGCTGCTCCCAGTAGGCTCATTCCAGATTTTCCTGACTAGCTCAGTAAAATCTTCTCTAAGCAACCACCACTTTTCAAATTTAAAACTATTTCTCTTTGGAGTTTGGTTAAGACCAGAGTCCCAGAGCAAAGGAGTGTGGTAAGTACCACATCTGGGAAGAGCTCTACAACTAGAAAGGGGAAAAACTATCTAATTCTGTGTCACAGAAAATTCTGTCAATGGTGGACATAATCCTGGAGCAGCACTTCCAGCATATCTAGCAGAACTGTGGGTTTTCCTTCTGACAGGGCAATTCTCAACTTTATGGGTAACCATTTTGTAGATAAAACAACTCTTGGGCTTGACACATTTATCCAAATGATGCCCTGGTTCCCCATAGTTGTAGTAGATCACCTCAGAGTATGCCATAAGGCCCGAAGCAGGGGCAGGAGCAGTTTTTTGGATGTCCTATCTCTTCTTTTGCTGATTCTTGCCTTGAGATTTCACACTGATCTGAGAGTCAGAACCACCAGCAGATTGATCTTGGGCAATTACAGGAGCCTGCCCAGATTGTGCCCCCATTTGGGGCGGAGGTGGGCTGTACCACTGCCCAACCGGCGCTCCCCCCATTGTGATAGGGGAAATTCATCGGAGTTCCTGGTTCCTTCTCATCCTCCAGCCAGATGTTGTCTCTCAGGAAGCAGAAATAACCACCAGACAGCTCAATTGAAGCAGATTGCAAGCCTAATTTCAATCTTCTGCAGGTTTAGGGGAGAGGTAAGGTAGGGGATCCACTTGCTCCGGCTCCGATGGCGTGCTGGTGGGCACGAGTCCAGTCAAGCATTCCCATCTCGCAGCACGGCATGGATCTCCTGAATTCACTTCTCCTTTTGCCCATCGAACAAACACAATCGATGGCTCACTGGGGTGGGGCATCCTGTGCTTCTCCGAGAAATCTCCTTCGAAGTAGATCCGCAGGGCTAGATTCAGCAGCTCCCAATCCACATGATCCTTGCACATCCGAGCATACCTGCACGAGTGAGAGAACGGATTCGATCCCTCCTTGGATTCCTCCCTCACAGCTTCCTCCTCTGCTTCCCTCCATTCGCGCGTGCACTGGGTTCAGGAGAGAGCGTCGTCGCGGATCTGCATCACCCGCTCCCTCCATCTCCTCCCTCGAGTCTCCCGTAGTATGGCTGGAGCATCCGCGGGAAGGCTTTGTAGACATGTGGGAGATGCATCTTGTACATCTGCATGTCTTCCAGCCATTCCCCCGTGGATATGGCCGGCGACTCCATGGGGCGCGCGAGCGGACTTGCTAAGGGGGGCAGGCGCGCATGGAGTCAGGAGGCAGGGGTGGTGGCAAGATCTATGGCAGCGGAGAGGGTGGAGGTAGTGGCGGGGGCGATGGCAAGGGTGGAGGTGGTGGCGGGGGCGGGGGCGAAGGGCATTGCGAGGGCGGTCATCTATTTGCCAATTATGTGAACTAAACAGTCAACATATAAAATAATATAATATATACAATATAGTTAGAAGGGAAACATAAGTTGGACCTGGCGTTCCTATTCTTATATAGAAAAATAGAATAGACCTCTGCGTTTTCTTCAAAAAAAAACATAAATTGGGCTGCCAAAAATAAAACCTCGGATGGGAGGTCCATAGGCCGGTCGATACATGACGGCCCTAAGAAAAAACAAATAGGCCTATGGACCTCCCATCCGAGGACGTGGGCTGCGCATGTTAAAAATGAAAGCCTAGATGGGGCAGCCCAAAACCACGTCCAACACTTGCCAAAACTTCGTCCCTCGTTTTCTCTATGTTTCCCACACTCGACATTGTGTGGGCATTTTGGCTGTGCATCATATGAAGATGTGCTATGCATGAATGTTGATCAGCATGATGTTAACAGGCTGGTAGTTCCATTTTCGACCATGAATAAAACTTCCAACATGATGTTAACCCTATTTGAAAAGGCCGTGTTAATATAAATGCTCTGCCTCTGAAAGTTGCAGTTTCTTATCTGAAACTGAACTTGCAGTTTCTTATCTGAGAATCACATTGTCTGCACTTTTATACTCCTATGAAACTACATTTTTTAAGTGCTAAAATAGATATCTAGAATTCATAAAATACTTCATATGCTCAATACTGCAAATCTGAAATTCAAAAGACATTCATATCTGAAAGTACTCTCAAAATACACAACACAAAACACAATTCACAACCTGCAAATACTGACAACCCTAAGCTCCTCCTGACAATTCACAACCTGCCCGACTATTGGGCTGGGGGGCAGCCCCCTCCTATTCCTCAGCGGCACATAGCCGCCCCGTGAGACGATGTGAACGGCGAGGGAGACGATGGCGGGGAAGCGTCGTCGGGCCAACTGCTTTTATCCTCTTGCAGTTGGGTTGGGTCGACGAAGACTCCACCGGCTCGCTCTGGCAGGACACCCTCACAAACGGCACCCTGTAGATGCTCGATCCTTCAATCTCGGGTGGATGCTCCATCTGGGATCGATACTCCCACCACCACTCCCTCACGATCGGATTCGGTGAATCTGTTTGCTCCATGGCCCAGAGGAGCAGCTCGATGTACTCTGGCGCGACTCCCTCTGGGAGTATCGCTGCCTTTTCACTCTGTTGCAGATATTTGGCCATGGATGTCGCTGTCGATGCTAGTTGGTCCTTGTTTTCAAACCAAGATTGTATCTCCAACATCCTAGCTAGCTTCATAGGGTCGCCGTCTGCGAACCTCACGTATCGGTTGTACTCCTCCATCGATCTACTTCTCCACAGCACCTTCACTCGCCGGCGGTGGTTTTTGAATGGAAGAGGAGAGGAGCAGTGCTGGTTTTGGATTAGAACGGGAGAGGAGCGACGCTGGTTTTGGACTAGAACAGGAGAGGAGGGGTGGTGGTTTTGAAATGGAAGAGGAGAGGAGCGGCGCTGCATTTAGATTGGAACAGGAGAGGAGCGGCGGTGGTTTAAGAGGAGAAGAGCGGAAGAGCGGCGCTGGTATTGGAAGTATTTTTTTGTTGTTTCGCGTATTTTGGGTCAAAGTTTGACCACATACTGTATTTGACAAGCAAAATGTGAATGCACGTCACAAAATTGATTTTGATTTTGATCCAGCCAGAGCGCGCCGGCCCTCTCGTCCAATCCTAAATCACTGCCGCACGCTCCTCTCCCTCTTCTCCATTGCAAAACCACCTCCTCTCCTCTCCATCATCTCCATTCCAAAACCACCGTCTCGCCTCTCCCTCTTATCTATTGCAAGACCACCGTCTCTCCTCCATTTTCTAGACGCTTTGCTCCATGGCGCAGGCGCAATCCATGGATACAAAATTAGTATACTGTATACTATTTAAAAGTCGAGGGCGGGGCTTTTCCTGTGCGGTAGGCGGTGGGGCAGTTCCGCCTAGTCGGTTCGACAGAGACGCGAGAAGATGAGGGAGTAGGCTGCTGCAAACGTAGGGTTGTGCGATTTGACAGCGAGTTACTGCTGGATAGGTGGGGCCCCGTGATTTGACTTGCCATTATCATTTTAACTGCGGCGCTACGACCGGCGTGAGTCTCCCAGATTCCTGACCACCTCCATACAGGTGCCTCTCCCAATGCTCCACCATGTAGTAGAGGCTGGCTCTTGCATGAGAGCCCACTTCTCCACTTTTTCCTTACCTCTCTTTCCTCCACATATGCAAAAATGCCATGTAAAGCGCACTATTGTACTTACTTTTACTTGCTCCTACAGGTGCTTAAGCTTGCCACATAAGCATAAAGTCTGATGTGGCAAGTTAATCAAGAAGAGAGAGACTAGTTTGGTGACCCAAGGAAGAAACGGTGCTAAGCGCGTGTACCTAGGTGAAAAGACAATTTTGAGTCTATAGCTAATTAAATGAAGCAAACTTAGCAACACCATTTCATTAGAAGAGGTCACTCCTTGGCAAATGCAATAAATACACGCGCTTAGCACCGTTTCTTCCTTGAGTACGAAGAAAGAGATAGAGAGGAGTAAAAAAATACACTTATAGCCAACCTTGTTGTAGTATGAGTGACTAAGTGATGACTATGTATGACATGCCAACATCAGATAGCCTAACACATCGTGTTAAATCTCCAAGGGCGCGACCACGAGAGCGACGCAACGGTCGTGGTAGGCGCAACCATGATACGGGCTGCTGGCAGCCCTTGGATCTGAGATCAAACGGTTGCATGCTAAGTTGCTGAAAATTTGCAGAATAACCCTCCAGGATAGGATATTCACCCATAGGTCTAGAATCACGCCATGCAACCGTTCGATCTCAGATCCAAGGGCTCTCGGAAGCCCGTATCATGGGAGAATGGAAAGCCACTACCCTGCCGTTCGCACGCTGGCAGTTCGCTCCTACTCGTCCCCGCACGTCCTTCAATACTACAGCGGTTCGCTCCTAGTCGTCTCGTCCATTCACATTACGGCAGTTCCACTAATCCTAACCCTCCCACCTAATCCATGGCATCCCAAATCTCCACAATCGGTGGTGAGTACAAGGCTAGAACCATCACCGGTGATGAGTTCGACGTCATCTACACCCGTTCTTCCGCGACGGTGAAAGGATGCCTTTCTCTCTTAAGACGCATGTTCGAAGACTCAGATGATGAGTGGGTCACTGGGCTAGATGTTGAGTACACCACAGTCCTGGAACAAGAGAAGGATCTAAAGGACGAAGAGAGGAAGAAGCCCGCCGTGATCCAGGTTTGCGTGCATTACTTATGCTTGGTCTACCACATATGCCATGCCGATGTTGAGTGCCAGGATTTTAAGGACTTCCTTGAGAGCAACCTAGTCAAATTCGTTACTGTAGACTTTGGTAACGACAAAGAAGTCCTGCATCGGATAGGCCTCATTGTAGGCAACACCTTCGACCTCCAGAAGAATCGGCTGGTGTCCTCTCGTCAGCCTTCAATGCTGACCTTGGCAGGAGCCATGGTTCATCCTTCGTATGGTAAACTGGAGAAACCTCATTAAACGTTTCATCATCATGCATGGCAGCGGAATGTACTAGATGTAGACCACATCCACTATGCTGCAATGGATGGCTACCTTTGCTTCAATATCTACAAGGGTTGGATGAAGAGCAACTGGCAAGTGTGCGGTTCAAGCAAAGAAGTGTCGGCCAAGAGGAACAGGGACAAGGACGAAATCGAGGATGTGGACGAGGACTTGGAGTAAGGTGGCAGTGTCGTTGCTCATGGTGGTTCTAATGCAGTGTCTACTGGAATAGTTGCAAAGTCTAATTTCAGGTGTGCTTAATTTAATTTGAGGGGTGTGTTGTGCTGAGCCCCCAGCAGAACTATGTTATGTTTCTTCTTGTTACTTTAACTCTTTAGTACGTACATACTAGTATTTCTTACATTTCATCTTTTAGTTGGTATAGTACTACCACTCATTTCTTCACATTATATACGTACAATATATATGGCCAACATCATATAGCCAGCAGTTTAGTTTTCAAAGAATTTCAGGGTGCTTAGTTTTATCAAAGAATTCCAGGATGCTTAGAGGGTGCTTGGATCCAAGGGACTTATTTTAGTCTGACTAAAAATAGTCTCTTTAAGAGGCTAAAGTTCCAAGCACCCCTGACTAAAGAGGGGCTAAAACTAGTCTTGAGACTAAATTTTTTTAGTCAGGGGTACCCCTACTAAAATGTGGATTAGTCCTCTCTCTACTCATTTAACTCCTCTCCTTTAACACAGGCGAGTTCTGGATTGGAGGGTTTGGAGGATAATAAATGCTCATTAACTTGATTTGAGCCTTTTTAGTATTTGGATCCAAGCATGGGTGAGGCTGGCATGTTTTAGTCCCACTACTTTTAGTCATGGGACTAAAACTTATCCAAGCACCCTCTTAGTTTTATTTGAGGGGTGGGTTGTGCTGGACACAATTATTGTGACTAGCCTTTTTAATAGTACTATATGCATAATTTGGCGACGAGCACTCTCTATATGTACCACCTTTTTTAATTTCAAGTTTTGCTCCATGGCGCAATCCATCGATACTACTGCTGTACAAAAGTATGCATTTTTAAAAGGCTAGAGGGCGGGGCAGTCTAGCTTGGTCGGTTTCATGAGAGGCGAGGGCCTTTGTGATTTGACGGCTCATTACTGCTGGAAGGCGGGGCCTTGTGATTTGACTGCTCGTATAAATGTGCCGACGACCTGATCGAGGAGGAGCAAAGAACCGTGCGGTATACTCAAGTTTTCCACTGGAGTGGTACTGCAACGGAGGAGCACGAAACACGGCAGCCCAGTGCCATATGGTGATAAAAAATGATCTAATTTGCTAGTCATCTCATTGTTAGCATTGTTCTATTCATTCCCTCAAAAAACATTGTTCTATTCATGCCTCGCAGAGAACATGACACGTGTGGCGAAACACCCGAAGCAAAAGATGAAACACAGGAGCAAAAGAAGAAGGAAGATTATCACCCCAAATGATCTAATTCGTCGTGGAGTCGTAACTGCTTCTTCATCGCCTCCATGACCTCCATCCCCTTGCGCGTCTCCTCTGCCATCTTCATCATTGTGTCCATGACGCGGCATTTCTCGAGGCGAGCCTTCATCATCTATTCCACGGCCATATTACATACCTTGACAGTAGCTGGGTGCTTGATGCGGAGCTTCGCCAACTCTTCCTTCTGTTCCATGGCGAGGGCCTACAACATCTTCATCGAGGAACTACTATTCTCATGCAGCTTCTTCCAGCCGGTGTTCTTCTCCTTCAACAGGTCGATCTCGTGGCAGAGCTTCGCATTGTCCTCCCGAAGTCGCAGGATTTCACCGGTCGCCTTCTTCTCCGAGGCAATGCTCTTCTTCAGCAGCATCACCAAGCCGGCGGTCAACTCCCCCTGCTGATTGAGCTCAGCGGGCATGTCGTCGAGGCTCTCCTTCAGCAACTCCATCAAGCCTTGGATGAACTCCTTCTACTTATTGAGCTGATCGGGCATGCCGTCGAGGGATAATGACTCCAGCTCCGCTGGCTCGGCATGTTCGCCTCTGTGGCTAGGGCGCTCCTGGGAGCCATCGCCTGCCCATGAGAGATCTTTCGAGGTCTCTGTGTGCGGCGAGCCCTCTGTTTTTTCCGTGGCCTTGGTTGCCGCTCCCTTATTACGAGTAGTTCTCGACCTAGAGCTCTGCTCACCGGCCATGGCAACGACGAACGAAGAAGAAGCACTTATGAGGAGGAAAGGTAGAGTGATTTTCGGTTAGGTAGTTCCCCTTTTTATAACCTAAGTACTAGCACTAGTACTAATACCTGCATAGTGGGAACACGTTCAGGTTTGGTACATACTACTAGTAGGTGTGAGCAGGCTTTCGAATGTGATGGGAACAAGGTAAAGATTAATTGATAGTTTTGGTTTCGAGGCCCGAAACGGCTCCCGATGAGTTTAGCGGAACATAAATTTCTAGTACTACTACACTGCTCAAATGCGTAAATATTATGTTACTGTCAAAAATTGGCACAAAATACGAAGGAGGCCAATGGAAGTACTACTAGCAACCCATGATTTAACTACTCGCATGCGCGCAGTGGAGTAATAATGTCTTTCTTCCGCCCTCACGTCCACTCAATTTGCATGCGCTGTATTAATTGACCATCAATGAAGTGAAGGACTTTACACGGGTCAAATTATCACATGGGGTGGATCTTGGTACAAAATTGCGTCCGCCCGTGTACACGCGTGTGCGTGTGAGGAATGAGTGTGTGCATGGCGTGCGCGCACATCTTCGCTTCATGCATGTACCGCCAGTATGGCTCAGGGAGGACGAGTACATTCTTCTGGAACCAGCAGCACGTCACTATGATCAATCCACGCAAGGAGATCGCGACAATGCCTACACATGTGCCACGTGGCTTCATGAACTGTAAGAGAGACACTGTGTAGTGTGCCATTGGTAATCTAATTTATGTGTTTTGCACATACTCGAAGTACTAGTAAGGTACACGTGCATTGCATGCATCAGATTTTGCAACCAAATTATGAATAAATACCACACTATAGCATGTAAGCTCTGAGTCATATATGCCTGATGTAGCCCTTCGTTTAATTCTTATAGTTCATCTCATTCAAAATCAATTAGTTTTTATAAAAAAGCTAAGAACGCGGGAATAGGAAAAACATGGGATTATAGTGGAATGTCGTCTTGAATCCTACAGGATTGTACGAGTGTTTGATTGTGCATAGAAAAAACGCAGAATTCTTTCAAAGAGGTTTGAGTGGATGGGATGTTTCCTATGAAATCTAGTGCAAATGAATCATATGGAAAAATTCCTATGGTTTACAATCCTACGAATCAAACAACCAAGATAGGAAAAATTCCTAATGATTAGAATCCTCCAAAATTCCTTTGAGAATCCTTTGAATCAAAGAAGCCCTTAATCTATTTTATGATTCATGGAATTGTGCGTTGTAAAGCATAAAGTAAAAACAAATAATGGCAATTCAACTAGAAAAAAGTTTGGGCAGTTATGATACGGAAGATTCTAGACAAAAGAGAACCACTGTTGTTTTGAGGTTTGTGCATTATGCTTAAGTTCAACCATGGAGTCTGCTAGATTGTACATGTGGCAAAATCCGGTGTGGGCTAGAAGATGGTGCGAGGGGCCGAGTGGAGGGAGACTATGAAGGAATGCACAAGTGCGAGATCGATATTTAGAGAGAGAGGGCGAACACGTGCGCTGATGCGCGCAATGGCGGAGCCATGAAAAATAAATGAGCTAGGGGGCCAAGCATTGCTAATCCTTTACGACGAGGGTCAATTCATGAACTTAAACCATTTTTAGCAGCAATTCTCTAATGATCACATTCATATTAGCCTTGATATATAGTGATGTTAGGCGGGAGGGGGCAGGGCCCTTACTGCCCCCTGTCTTCGCCATTGTGCACGCGTCTAAGAGATGAAGCGGAAGGCATGGATGATGAGAGGGGGACGTTGGATACATAATTAATGTGGGTGTATTAGCTATATATGTTAATCCTATATAGAGAGGTATAGATTGATGGATGTGGACGTGGGAAAGAGGGTGAGACCTCACTTGATATATCGATTGATTGGTTTGTGTGGAAAACTATGAAAGACCCAGCTATCTACACACATACATAGAGGAACATCGATCCTTCATGGGATGTGTGTTGGTGTGTGCCTTCATGGGAGACCGACCTGGAAAAAAAGATTGCATGCGTGCGATGGATAATGCCGGCTGGTAGTGTGTGTGCATGCATGCATGAGAGAAGGTTAGTGGTACAATTATAAAGAGAAGACTACTGTGTGGGTGTAAAAGAATAGTTGAATAGGTGAGGTCACAATCAATGTAAAGTTGAATTCAAATATTTGAATAAGAGATCCTGATGTTTGAAACCCATGCATGCATGAATATAATGGAGATCTGTGCGGTGTGGTTTGGAAACGAGCATGTTGTAATGTATACACATTGAACACGGTCAGACTGATTTGAATTTCAGATACCGATGGCAGACATCATTTGGCCACGTCGCATCCGTGCATGGACACACTATTCTAATTGGAGATGATGGGCGGCTTTTGCATCACATATCTATATCTATACCCCTATATATATTATATTTTTTATATTTTGTGCTGGTAACTTTAACTTTGAAAGATGGTCATTGGATGAGGCGAATCCGATGGTCCAAAGATGGCAAATTTGAGCACTACTGGCCATTGGATATCATCTAGATTCCACCAGATTTCGCCACATGTATAATCTAGAAGACTCCATGGTTGAACTTAAGCATAATGCACAAACATCAAAACACAAGCACTTCTTATTTGTTCTAGAATCTTCCGTATCAAAATTGCCCAAATGTTTTTCTACATGATTTGCCATTATTTGTTTTTACTTTATGTCTTATGATGCACAATTCCATGAATCTTAAAATAGATTAGCTTTCTTATAAAAACTAGATTATTTTGAATGAAATGAACTATAAGAATTAAACAAACATCTACATCATGCATATATGACTCAAATCTTGCATGTTATAATGTGGTATTTATTCATAATTTGGTTGCCAAATCTCATGTGTGCAATGCACATGTACCTTACTCTAGTCTAAATGGTGTTTGTGTGTGTGTGTGTGTGTTGTGCGTGTTGAGGTGCAAATTGTCTTTTTTTGGGTACACGTTAAGCTTGTTCTTTCGAAATTTCAAGCCGCGCCTTGTTGTGCCGAAAATTCAAGCTAGCGTCTCTATCTATCGTGCTGGGAAACTCCCGCCTCTTCAACCCGCGCCTTGTTAGCCCGAAATATTTAAGATATATCCTTGTCTCATTGTGCTCCGACAACTCCCTCCATCTCAACCCGCACCTTGCTATTCTGAAATTACAACGCGCGCGAAAACTCCCACCTCCTGTGAAATCCCGACACGCGAAATGCCTGTGGTACCCGTGAACCGAAAGAACCGCCTCAAATCGGTGGGGGTACTTTCGTAACTTACCCCACATTTCGGACAAGCGCGTCTCTAAGCCATGGTTCCCCACTGCCGTCCCATCCGCCCACCCATTCGTACACTGAGGCCGCGAAAACCCACGACGAAACCCCACACCCTGCTCCGTCCGCCACCCAGCCGGAGCCTCTTCCCCGATGACATCGTCCACAGCAACACCTCGATGTCCCTCATGCACCGTACCGGATGAGGATCCGTCGTCGATCTCATCATCCCGCCGGTTCAGCCACACCGTCCTCCAACTCCAAGGAGCTGCCCCGATGTTCCCCTCGTCTTTCGCGCCACCTCCATTCCCACACCGTCGTCTTCACTTGCACCACCGGAAGAGCATCATCATCACCGTTTCCTCGGATGAAGATGCGGCCTAATCGGCACCACCAAAGAGGTTGTACACTAATCGCCGCATTTTCTTCTTGATTCGATCTCATGGTGCTATCGGTGCTCGGTCCCGAGCCGACACGGTGTGGCTCCATCCACGGCAGCGTCGCTATCCACTTCCTCCATGGTGTCGCTCCCTCGGCGGCGACGTCCACATCAGTAGGACCTGCTGCTGCTTTAGCTCTCGCTCGCGCTGCTGCTCTGCTCTTGCTCTCGGTCCCCTGCCTAGTCTGCTCTTGCTATTGCTCTTGCTCATGCTGCTGCTCTCGCTCTTGCTCTTGCTTGCGATGCTGCTCCGATTTAGCTACACTTCAGTCCGATGCCGCCGGGGTGAAGGAAGAACCAGCCGCAGCGGGGAGGGGGGCTCGCCGGAGAGGTACCCCACTATCTATCTTAGGGTTCAGGATGGGGGCGGTGGTCGCCGGCGGTGGCGGGGCGGTGGCATGGGGATCGCCGGAGAAAAAGCTCGGCACGGGGGGGTGGGGTGGGGGGCTAGTGGGATGGCCGGGGCGGCGGCGGACCGGTGGTGGGGAGTGTTTTCGGGGCGGGCGGGGCGGCGGGGGGCTGCTGTTTGGCCGGCTCAGGGGGGTGGAGGTTGAAGATGAACCGCAGGCCCTTGATTTCGTATCCAACGGCTGCAAAATTGACTTACCAGAGATGAAAAAGTCAGTCGACCGACATGTAGCCTCACCTTGCTAGTGTGTTCAGTTTCGATAGCAAAATTCAGTTTTGACAGTTAAGTTCAGTTTCGACAGTTAAGTTCAGTTTCGACAGTTAAATTCAGTTTCGACAGTTAAGTATAGAGATGAGCGGTTGATGTATTTTACATCTAGAACTTTGTGTTTATGTATTTTACGTCATGTATTGGAGATGCTATTAGAATTCCACTCAGGTTAACGTTGTTCGTTGTCTCCCTTGTCCTGCTTCAGCCTCGGCGTCGTACAACTCACCGGAGCTGCTCCAACGACGAAACCCTCCATCACAGCGGAGCAGTACCTCGGGCTCCATCTCCAGACGCCTAAGATCTTCTTCCCCTCCTCCGACAGCCAAGTCAGCCGGAGCATCCTCACCGGCCAACCCAATCTCGCTGAGATCGACATGGCTTCGCCAAAGAGGTTGTACACTTGTTGCATCTCTTTTTTACTCTACATGTTATATATATTGTCCACTAAGCACTCGTCGTAACGGGAAATACGATTATTTTATCCTACTATATGACAAGCAGTGAGGTACCAGGCAACTTAGCTATCCGTGATGGACTCTCTTGAGCGCCATCATTATTTATCTCTGCGCGTTTGAGCTATGCATTTGTCGATGGGCCTGGGAGTTGAGCTAGTATGGCAGTGGCATGGGTCCAAAGTAATAGAAGTAGCACAAAAACATTTTTTTAGTGTAGGATTTTCCTTGCTCAAGCCTGCCTACTAGAATCACCAGTGCTTGAAAGGAAAAGTGAATGAAAAACATCGGAATTGGAAAGTTTCCTATGGTACTACTTTTCATGAATTTGGTGCAAAGGAATGGAGCAAAGGAAAACTGTAGGATTTTTTCCTTTAGTGTCTCCTTGAAAGAAAAACCGCAGGAATTCTAATTTCCACTTCTCCTCCTTTTCATATTCCTATTCATCAAGCACAAGACTAAGAGATAGTAGCATAATAGCATTATAACCGTACATTTTCTTGTGGTTTGACTTAATCTCACCGTGCTTTTTTGCATCCTGTGATCTTCCAATTGTTGTGAATCAAACACCCAGATTGGCAGAAATCCTGTGTTTTTAAATTCTCTGTTTTGCACGTGCATTCCTATCTTATTCCTGTCTATTTCCTATCCCTGCATTGTTAGAATCCTCAAATTCAAAAAAGCCCTTACTCAATTACTTCTGTTACAGATATGTGTCAAAGAAAACCTTGTGTGGTTTGTCCTGCTCCTACGGCGCTGTGTTCCACCCCAGCTCATCTGCTTCAACGATGAAAGGGTTCACCACAGCAGGGATCCGCTCTCCAGACTGTCTTTCGCCACCTCAGATCTTCTTCCCCGCTGTCGGCAGCCACGGCAACTGCATTACCATCATCAACTAAGCAGATGACCTTGAGGACTACACGGGTCCACAAGAGAGGTCGCACTCTTCCGTGTCTGCTTACGTTATGTGTCGCTTAATATGATGACATGCTACATTATCGTCGTGTTCACCTATTAGACTCTGAGTCAGGTGCAAACTAATGCTGAAACTTGAGTTTTTAAATGGTTGTGGGGTACATATTGGGGCAGAAATCAGTACTATCTGTCTCCTATCTGGTTAATCTCCGGTGTCTACTATGAGTTTCATGTTGGGTGCAAACAAACATTAAAGGTGCCATTATCTGTATTTTTTAACTAAAGCTATTATCTGCCTGCTATCATTGGTTTTGGGTCTATCCAAAGTTTGCTACCATCACTCTGGATTTGTGCATGCACTCCTTACATAATCTCACTATGTTTTATTCCTATGCATGCCAGTTATTGTACACAATGGAACTGATCATGTAGAGCAAAAGAGACGAGCCTTGCGTGGCAATAAAATTTCATGTAGACGTCGTTCCATGGTGGGCGCAAAGGCAGCCCCCCCTCCACCCATTTCGGATCGTAATCAAGAGGAAGATAACTGTTATGAGGGGGATTCAGAAGGAGAAGACCACTCCTATTTACCCCATGAGGTCTTTGCTCTAACTTGGCAGGCTAATGTTGGTAATATCATGCATATGGTGCCTTGCATTGCTTACTGTATACATTAAAGATGTCATCTGCTTAGTTTAGACATGCTTTGTGTCAATGCCATCTGTTTAATTTCTCTATCATATTTTTGAATCATGCAATGCCATCTTGTCTAGCTAGGCATCATATATGTGAATTTTGCAATGCCACCCTGGTTAACCAGTCATCTTATATGTGAATTATATCATGCCATCATTTTTTTATTACGTGTTAAATTTGTCAACAATTTTAGTACATTCAATTACTCTTCCTGTGCATCAGCCATTTGGCACGGTCATGGAAAAATCTGGAGTGGAAACAAGGTCTTCAGAGCATACAATGCTATCTGACGAAGCACATGTCTTGCTGGTTACCGATAGCTCCTCGGAGGAGGATTCAAAGACAGATGACCAGTCATATTCCCCCCCCCCCCGAGGTGCATGCCCTAACTTGGCAGGGTTATGTTGCTCATATCGTGCGTATGGTATCTTGCATTGCTATGTCATTTGCTTAGTTTAGACATGCTTTGCGTGAATGCCACCTGTTTAGTGTCTAATTACCATATATGTGAATTACGCAATGCCATCTTGTTGCAAGACATTATACATGTGAATTATGCAATGTTATCTTGTTGAAAGGCATTATGTATGTGAATTATGCAATGCCATGCTGTTTAGGCAAGCGTCATATATGTGAATTATATCATGCCGTCATTTTTTTGTATTTCTCATTGCTTTTGTCGACAATGTTTGTGTATTCAACTGCTCTTCCTATCCATCAGCCATTTGAACATCAGCCATTTGAATTGGTGATGGAGAAATCTGGAGTGAAAACAAGGTCTTCAGAGCAGACAATGCTACCTGCTGAAGCAGATATCTTGCTGGTTACAGATAGCTCTTCAGAGGAGGATTCAGAGGCAGATGACCAGTCCTATTATCCCCCTGAGGTGTATGCTCAAACTTGGCAGGGTTATATTACTCATATAATGCATATGTTGTATTGCAATGCTTAGTTTTTACATCATATACACAATATTGAATGACATCTCCTTAGTTGACACATCATATATGCGATTGTCCTCTGCTCACTTCCTTAGTATATAAATCATATATTTGAATTATGTCATGCCATGATGTTTACATAGACAACATGTATCTGAATTATGGCATGCCAACCCATTTTCTAAAGACATAATATAGTTATATAATCTCATCCTGTTTACATAGTCATCATATTTAAATTATGTCATTCTATCCGTGAATTATATCATGCCATCATGTTTCCATCGACGACATGTTTGTGATTTATGGCATGCCAACCACTTTAATAGACACATCGTATAGTTATATCATGTCATCATGTTTACATAGTCATCATATTTTGAAGTATGTCATTCTATCCTGTTTAGTTAGCCATCATACATGTGAAATTGTGTCATGCTATCCTGTTTAATTAGCCATCATATATGTGAAATTATGTCCTGCTATTTTTTTTTTGCTTAGACAACATAAATGTGAATTATTTCATGCCCTGTTTTCTTCCCTACTATCCATTGCACCTGTCTATCTTACAATGTCTGTACATTCAATTACTTTTCTTGTTTATCAGCCATTTCAATTGGAGGGAGTGATGGCAGTATCTGTGGGAGTAAAAACACGGTCTTTAGAAAAGATCGTGCTACCTGTTGATGCAGATAGAACCACGGTTGTACTTTCCCAAGAACCAGCCCCACCACACATAACCCACACTCATGCAGATTGTACCCCTACCCAGTTCCCGTTGACACAGCACCGTCTCCACCATAGAGCACCCAAACACGAGCAGTTAGTAAGGCAACTGCAGTGCCCAAATCACGAGGACCACCACTCTGAACCCAAAGTCAACGCTTAAAGCAGAAGAAGAATTGTTCTCAGGTCAGGTTTCGTAGCTATGGTTCATACTACTTTTCTCTTGCATCACTGTATTTACTGATACCAACTAATTTCAAATTTCAAGGATGCAATTGAAACTCCAATGGTGCAACAGGTATGTTTTAAACCTGTTTCTTCAACGTGTTTGGATGTTTGCTGTTGTAACTTGCTCTATGTTGATTTCAGTTTCAATTGAATAAACAGTTATGTTCTCATGCCATGCACATTACAAGTGTTGTTATTGTTGTGTAGTTTCCCACACTTATATTCTGTCTATGCTGCTTTGTCTTAAATAGATATGATTCGAATTGTATCTATCTTGATTTGGCAACATAAACTAGAACGATATAGACCATACAGTGACCATACTACATAGATATATGTTTGTTTCATGTTGTTATCCTGTCCACCTTACTACTGAACTGGTTTACCAAAATGAGTTTCATATACTACATTGTAAACCTGAGATGTGTTTGTTTGTTTCTCTTTTAGAACGCGGATAAAATATTGGAGAAGAGTACCCTGTTATGCAATGGTAAAGGAAGTAATGCAGAGAAGGTTCAAGATAGTGAGACATCCCTGTTGGTCTCGAAGAAAGCTGATAAAAACTATATTGAAGACACTGAGACAACCCCAAAGTCCTGTCTTGATGTAGTGTTTGAGTTATTGGCTACCACTGCTGGCACCAGCTCTTCGAACTCATTGCCTGAATCAGTTTGGCTTCTTGAGTCTCAACTTCAAGTTGAAAGACATCGATCAGATGTTATGCGACAGGAAGCCGAAGGACCGAGGAAGTCACTGCAGAATTCAGATGCATACTTTCTGGTGCAACAACAAGCGCTGGAGGACTTAAGCGCCAAACAAGAGAAACTTAATAAGCTTGCTAAGCATCTTGCCAGCATTATGGGTACCCAGGATATTGTTTCTTGATGGTTTCAGTTCTGGACTTGTTTTGCTGCAGTGTTTATATGCTGCTGTGTTCCCTATATTTGCACTGGTGGCGAACTTTAATGCCCAGTGGATGTAATATGTGTAATAGCCGTGATAGCCTAGTGTACGTTGCTTGCTTATTTATTTCCTTGTTGTCTTGTTTATTTGTTTGCTTGTAGTCAGTGCAGTTCTTTTTCTGCGGTTTGCTAGTGGCTGCAATAACCTATTTTTTAAAACTAGGCCACAATAACCATGGGCTAATATTTACTATAGTGACACTGGGCCTCCTACGGGCCGTAGAAATAGTGGGCCTTCTACGGGCCATAGAAACAGTGGGCCTTCTACGGGCCGTAGAAACAGTGGGCCTTCTACGGGTCGTAGAAACAATGGGCCTTCTACGGGCCGTATCATCAATGGGCCTTATACGGGCCGTATGATCGATTGGCCAAACATGGGCCAAACAGACCGCATTTTGGCCGTAAACGGGCTAGAGTTGGAATCGTCTGTTCATGGGCCGACCATAACGGGCCATCATTAATAGGTCGTATTTGATGATGCTATGAAAACGGCCCAAGTATTAACAAACCACAAACGGGCCGACTGCAACCACGGGCTGAATTTGGCCCACAAGCAGAAAATGACAGTAACGGGCCATAAGTAAACGAATGCTGGAAATGAGCCCAAGAATAAATGGGCTCTGAGAAGGCCGAAAGATAACATGGGCTGGAGATGACCCAACGGAATAACGGGTCATTAATGGGTATAAAGTGATACACTGTTCATTACGGGCCAGTTTCACCACGGGCCGTTAATGGGTGTAAAGTGATACACTGTTCATTACGGGCCAGTTTCAGCACGGGCCGCTAATGGGCCAAGAGTTACAAAGGGCCTCATATGGGTCGAAAGACACCATGGGCTATACATGGGCCAGAAGTGAAAATGGGCTGGAATCATATTAGACGGCCCAGATGACGCTATTGGGCCTAATTCGGATAGGGCATAACGAGCCTTGGGTTAGCGGGCTGTAAATGGGCTATATGCGAACAAGCCGTTAACAGGCTTTCCATGGGCCGGTGTAACTCCCTCGATGCGGCTATATCTCCTACGTGTCGAAGCACGACTTAGAGGCATAACCGCATTGAAAGCAATGTCGCAAGTGAGGTAATCTTCACAACAACCCATGTAAATAAATAAAGGGGAAAGGTACATAGTGGCTTACACTCGCCACGTCACACAAATATATAAATAAGTCATTACAATCATCCAATACACTCATGGTCCGACTATGGTACCAAAATAAAGATCAACCCCCAAAAGCGACAAAGTCCCTGGTCGCCCCAACTGGGCACCACTACTGATCATCTGGGAAAGACACATAGTAATGGTGAGAGTCTTCATCGAACTCTCACTTGAGCTCAAGCGCATCATCTGGAACGGTATCATCGGTCACTGCATCTAGTTTAGGAAGGAAATATGTGAGTCACGGGGACTCAGCAATCTCACACCCTCACGATCAAGACTATTTAAGCTTTTAGGTAAGGCAAGGTATGATGTGGAGCTGCACCAAGCGACTAGCATATATGGTGGCTAACCTATTCGCAAAAGAGAGCGAGAAGAGAAGGCAAAAGCACGGTCGAACAACTATGATCAAGAAGTGATCCTAGAACAACCTACGTCAAGCATTATTCCAACACCGTGTTCACTTCCCGGACTCCGCCGAGAAGAGACCATCACGGTTACACACGCAGTTGGTGCATTTTAATTAAGTTAAGTTTCATGTTATCTACAACCGGACATTAACAAATTCCCATCTGCCCATAACCGCGGGCACGGCTTTCGAAAGTTCAAATCTCTGCAGGGGAGTCCCAACTTAGCCCATCACAAGCTCTCACGATCAACAAAGGATATTCCTTCTCCCAAGACAATCCGATCAGACTCGGCATCCCGGTTACAAGATATCCTCGACAATGGTAAAAACAAGTCCAGCAAGACCACCCGCTGTGCCAACAAATCCCGATAGGAGCTGCACATATCTCGTTCTCAGGGCATGCCGGATAAGCTAAGCGTACGGGAGCCAACGTAACCCAAGTTGCCAAGGGACGGCCCCGCACGGTGCTCTGGGTTGGACCAACACTTAGAGAAGCACTGGCCCAAGGGTTTAAAATAAAGATGACCCTTGAGTCTGCGAAACCCAAGGGAAAAAGGCTAGGTGGCGAATGGTAAAACCAAGGTCAGTCCTTGCTGGAGGAGTTTTATTCAAGGCGAATTGTCAAGGATTCCCATTATAACCCAACCGTGTAAGGAACGCAAAATCCGGGAACATAACACCGATATGACGGAAACTAGGGCGGCAAGAGTGGAACAAAACACCAGGCATAAGGCCGAGCCTTCCACCCTTTACCAAGTATATAGGTGCATTCAGATAAACAAGATAATATTGTGATATCCCAACAATAAACAATGTTCCAACAAGGAACGATCTCCAATCTTCACCTGCAACTAACAACGCTATAAGAGGGACTGAGCAAAGCGGTAACATAGCCAAACAATAGTTTGCTAGGACAAGGTGGGTTAGAGGTTTGACATGGCAATATGGGAGGCATGATAAGCATGTGGTAGGCATCATAGCATAGGCACAGCAAAAGAGCGAGCATATAGCAAGTAAAGATAGAAGTGATTTCGAGGGTATGGTCATCTTGCCTGCAAAGTACTCAGAGTCGCCTTGATCCTCGTAAGCGAACTCAACGGGATCCTCATTCACGAACTCGTCTCCCGTCTCTACCCAAACAAGAATAACAAGCAAACAGAACACAATCAACCACGTGCAATGCTCAAACAACATGATGCAAACATGGTATGATATGCGGGATGCGATATGTGATGCATATGAAAGATTTGCAAAGGAATGATTGAACCTGGCCTCAACTTGGAAATCCAAGAGTGCCACAGGAAAGGGGAGTTGATTTCATCTAAAATCGATATAAAGATCACCGAAATCGGATGCACGGTTTGGAAATGGCAAGCAAAACAAATATAGCACCGGTCTGCGATAATCAGCAAGTGACCAACTAAATGCAACAATATAAATATGCTACAACACTCAAACAAGGCAACAAAATACATGGCAGGGATCCACTCATGAAGCTTGACAAAAGATGAACACTGAGCTATGGCTAATTCATCCATTAACAGGTTTAAAAAAGCATGGCAAAAGTGCAAATGATAACAAGTCTGGAATTTATCATCAGGAAGCAATCTTTAGAGCATGAAAACTACAAGCTACAGGAACTTATCATGGCAAAGCAAGGCATGGCATGAAGCTACTCAAGGCACTTAACAAAAGTCCCTTAGTGACCTTGAGCCAAAAGGGATCAGAAAATACAATTGCAAGCATGTGAACATGGCAAAAACATAAATAGATTCAGACTTAGTGAAAAACTGGAGCATGCAAAATAGATTAAGAAGTAAGCATGTTTACGAGCTCGATGCACTCACTACAGAGCATGGCATGACAAACTAAGCATACACCCATCAAGAAGACATGGCATAGAATCTAGACATGGCAAGAACAACAACATATCAAGCACGGATCAATAACAACATCCTCGGCAAAATTGCTAAACATGTCAACAATCTGCCAGGATCATTTTATAGCAAAAGTAGATCTTGATTGACTCAAACTAGGGTGCTCCATAATTGCAAACAAATACATGGATGGATAGAGCACCACAATTTTAACAAAACATCCTTACTGATCATCCTCAAAAGAGGCACGGATCACTAGGAAACAACATGAACATATGGCATAACAACAAAATCAGGACAAGGACTTAGTGAAATTCTAAGTCCCTGAAATCAGCATCAACGATTACGCTACTTGGCATGCTTGTGCTAGTCACAAAAAATATAAAAAAATACATGGCATACACCCCTGTAAAGATGGCATGGCATATAACAAAACACATGTAGAGCTCAGGATCATAGCATGCACACATAAATCATGGCAAAAATGACAAAAGGCCATTTGCTGAAACAGATCTGACAAATTCATCACATAGCCCTCTTCCAATTGCATTTCGGTCACGAAGATGAGCTCAAATGAAAATGATGCAATGAGATGAAATGATGAACTCGTCGAGACGAACATTTTGATATGCTACACGCATGAATCAGAGCTATGGATGCAGAGTTATGGCATGCAAAAAAATGCTAAAAAGCTAGGTTTAGAGGGGAAAAAGTCAACCGTCTTCGGATCCAGATCTGGCCCGGGAGCACTGTTCACGCACTGTAGCAGTCGCCGGATCTAGGTCGCCAGAGACGTCCCTGTTCGCCAGAGTTGGAGAGGCGGCCAGAGGGATCACCGGACTTGCGGCTTCCGAGGCCAGAGACGGAGAGGAAAGTGGCGGCGAGGTCAGCGCCCGCGGGTGCGGCTCCGGCCACCGCGGGGAGGTGAGGAGGCACGGGTCGTCGGACTTGCGACCTCCAGTGAGCCACTGCTGACCGGCGACGAGGCGAAGGGCCGCGGGAGGACGCGGCCTCGTTGTGGGAAGAGGAGGCACGGGCGGTGCGGGGGAACGGGCTCGGGGGCCCGTGGCGGGCCAAGCGGGCCGGCGGCGGGGGAGCTCCCGGCGCGACATGTGGCGCAGTGCCACTGGTGCGGGGCAGCGGCGTGGTGCAGACGGACAGGTCCGGCGCCGATGGACGTTGTCCGGCGCGCGGAGGAAGAAGGAGGCTAGGGTTTCAGGGGAAGGGATCCGAAAATTTCGGGGGAGACCTAGTTTTATAGGTAGAGGTAGCTAGGAAGCTCCAAATGGAGTGTGGTTTTTGGCCACGCGATTGTGATCGAACGATCTAGATGATGGAAGGGGTTTAGGTGTGTTTTGGGCCAAATTGGAAGGGTGTTGGGCTGCAACACACACGAGGCCTATTCGGTCCCTCGGTTTACCGTTGGGGTATCAAACGGAGCCCGAATGGCACGAAACTTGATAGGCGGTCTACCGGTAGTAAACCAAGGCCGCATGGCAAGTCCCGGTCCATTACGAAAACGTTTAACACCCGCACACGAAAAGAGGTAGAAAGGAACACCGGGTGACATAGGAGCGCCGGAATGCAAAACGGACAACGGGGAAAATGCTCGGATGCATGAGACGAACACGTATGCAAATGCAATGCACATGATGACATGATATGAGATGCATGACAAAGACAACAACAAACGGAGACAAAAAACCCGACAATGAGGAAAATAAAATAACTTAGTGCCGGAAACAGCAAGAGTTGGGATACATATAAGGTAAATTACATCCGTGGTGTTACAACACTCCACCACTACGAAAGGATCTCGTCCCGAGATCTAGGTCTGGAAAAACTCCGGGTACTCAGAACGGAGGTGGTCCTCGCGTTCCCAGGTGGCTTCACGGTCGGAATGATGTGACCACTTGACTTTGAGGAATTTGATTGACTTGTTGCGAGTCTTGCGCTCAGTTTCTTCAAGAATAGCAACGGGGTGCTCACGGTAAGAAAGGTCTTCTTGGAGATTAATGTCTTCGAAGTTGACGGTGCGGTCAGGGGTCTTGAAGCACTTGCGGAGCTGAGAGACATGAAACATGTCCTGCACGTTTGCAAAGTTGGAGGGAAGCTCAAGTTGATAGGCGAGATTGCCTCTCTTGCTGACGATCTTGAAAGGACCCACGTATCTAAGGGAAAGCTTCCCTTTGATACCGAAGCGACGAGTACCTTTCATTGGAGAGACGCGGAGGTAAACATGATCTCCGATCTTGAAAGCCAAATCACGATGCTTACTATCATAGTAGCTCTTATGGCGCGATTGCGTGGCTTTGAGGTTATCACGGATGACTTTGCACATCTCTTCTGCCTCTGTGATCAAGTCATTGCCAAGAAGTTGACGTTCACCAGTCTCTGACCAGTTAAGAGGAGTACGACACTTCCTGCCATAGAGAATTTCAAATGGGGCCTTGCCCGAACTCGCTTGAAAGCTGTTGTTGTAGGAGAACTCGGCATATGGAAGACAATCTTCCCACTTCATACCAAAGGAGATAACGCAAGCCCTGAGCATATCTTCAAGAATCTGATTGACACGCTCGACTTGGCCGCTAGTTTGAGGATGAAAGGATGTGCTAAAACGGATGTTGGTGCCCATGGCCTTCTGAAAAGAATCCCAAAACTTCGACGTGAAGATGCTGCCACGATCTGAAGAAATCAACTGCGAATGCCATGTAGAGAGACAATCCGAGAAGTATATAGCTCTGCCAATTGAGCTGCTGTGATATACTCTTTGATAGGAAGGAAATGAGCCACTTTAGTGAGTTTGTCGATGACAAAGAATATAGCATCATTACCACGCTTGGACTTTGGAAACCTAGTCAGGAAGTCTATCTCAATGTGGTCAAACTTCCATTCTGGAATGGCAAGAGGTTGGAGGAGACCAGCTGGTCGTTGGTGTTCTGCCTTCACTCTTCTGCAGACATCACATTCATTCACAAACTGAGCAATCTCACGCTTCATTCGAGTCCACCAATACGACTGCTTGAGGTCATGGTACATCTTTGTACTTCCAGGGTGGATAGAGAGGAGTGAATTGTGAGCCTCGTTCATAATGACTTTACGAAGATCACCTTTAGGCACAACAATGCGATCCTTGAAGAATAGAGTATCCTTGTCATCAAGGCAATAGCACTTGTACTTAGGTTGACTCTTGGCAATCCCAATCTTCACCTTCTTCACCATAGCATCAAGAAGTTGAGCCTCGCGAATCTGATCTTCCAAAGTAGGAGATACTTGAAGGTTGGCGAGGAAACCTTGAGGAACAACTTGCAGATTGAGTTTGCGGAAAGCTTCACAAAGCTCGGGTTGGTAAGGCTTGAGAATCAAACTGTTACAGTAAGCCTTCCTGCTCAATGCGTCAGCAATTACATTGGCCTTGCCTGGAGTATATTCGATGCTCGGATTATACTCTTGAATCATTTCGACCCAACGAGTCTGCCTGAGGTTGAGATTAGGCTGAGTGAAGATGTACTTGAGACTCTTGTGGTTAGTGAAGATGTCCACTTTTCTTCCCAATAAGAGATGTCTCCACGTCAAAAGAGCATGCACAACTGCCGCCAACTCGAGGTCGTGAGTGGGGTAGTTCTTTTCATTGGGCTTCAACTGGCGAGAAGTATAGGCCACAACTTTCTTCTCTTGCATCAACACTGCACCAAGACCTTGAAGAGAGGCATCACAGAAGACCTCAAACGGTTTGGATTCATCAGGAGGAGTCAGAACTGGAGCAGTGACTAACTTCGCTTTCAGGGTGTTGAAAGTGATGTCACATTCCGGAGACCAAACGTACTTCACGTGCTTCTGGAGCAGGTTGGAAAGAGGCTTCACGATCTTAGAGAAGTTCTCAACGAACCTTCGACAATAGCTAGCGAGCCCAAGGAAGCTGCGGAGTTGCTTCACGTTCTGAGGTGGTTCCCAATTCACAATTGCAGACACCTTCTCAGGATTCACCGCTAAGCCCTTGGCAGAGATGATATGTCCAAGGTAGAGAACCTCATCGACCCAAAACTCGCACTTAGAAAACTAGGCATAGAACTGATGTTCTCTGAGCTTATCCAGCACCAAACGCAAGTGCTTGGCATGATCTTCTTTGTTCTTGGAAAAGACCAAAATGTCATTGAGGTAGACCAAGACGAAGTCATTTGTGTAGGGGTTGAAGATGAAATTCATCATGTGAGAGAATGTCGGAGGAGCGTTGTTGCACTGTGCATTTTGTAACATGTCGTTTGCATTAATAAAGCAAGAAAAGTTGGGCCAACAAAAACTTTTGCATTATTTTGCTTTTATTTTGGAGTTGGTTTTCTCTCTGTGATTTTTCAAGTGCTCTTTAAAGTCAACTACTCCACCTTCTGTACTTCATCTCCTTGCCCCAAACTTCTGCCCAATGATCATGCCATGTGTATAGTACAATATAGTATTTTCTTACAAAAATAATTTGGCCAAATAGTATTTTCAAAAATTAGTTTTCCAAAAACCCCTGGATTGAGGTTTGCACTGCAAGTACCTGATTTGTGGTATGAAAAATATTTCAAAAGGTATATTTGAAACCTATTAGATATAGGATTCCCATAAACCCCAAAAATATAATTTTAAAAGTTAATTTACTATTTTATTTAAAAGCTTTTTCTAAAGGCAAGAAATGGTCTTTAATAGGGAAAAAATATTTTATTATTTTAAAAATATTTGACAAAAATCAGGGAAACTCAGTGGGCATATATTTACCATATATAAGAGTTTCAACACATGGTCATGTTCAAAATATTGGACAAAACCTCCCAAAACCATTTCTGCCCATTTCAAGGATTTGAAATATTTCTACAGGAAATATTTCCATAAAAATCCAAGAAAAATCCAGAAAGTCACAAATGCATATTGTGATGATCTTGCAAAGCCTCACTTCAATCAAGGTCATTTTGGTCCACCAAAATGCCCCATAACCATTTCTGTTCAGAACCTAATTTGAACAAGTTTGTACTACCAACTTTCTCCCCTTAATCCCAACTTTTGTGAGCATGTTGACATGACCAAATGAGGCCACTACACCAAGTAGTGCATCAAGGAGAAGTATTATGCTCAACTAGATCTACACAAGTCTATTTCTGCTCATTTCTAGGGTTTACAAAAGTTGCATTGGCAACTTTGCCCAAATAAGCTCCAAATTGGTGGAAGACCCTAATTATATGTGTCATTTCACCCTGTGGAGTCTCATGGCAATTGGAAATCATTTGCTTGCCAAAACCTTTATCAAACACCTTCTGCTACTTTTCAAAAATCACCATTTTGACCACTAAAACTATTCTCCTTGAGCTCAACTTTTTACCACAGCTCCTCCTAGTCCACTTTCACCTCCAGTAACAATGGAAAATCCACAGCTCCATTATTGGATGCATGAAACCACCTCTTTCTCTCTCTAGACAACCCATTTCGCCCTCTTCTTCTACCTCTCTCCTCTCCTACTGGCCATCTAGAGCATCCAATACTTCTCCCTACTTCTTTGCTCCACCCTTGAGCTACTGGACACGGTTGGCCGCGCCCACAAGGCATAGAAAATGCCATGCCGGCCATTTGGGCGCTCTGGAGCGCGCTACAGTGTGCTCCCATACTGTAGCCGCCCTCTGCCCGACGCCTCCGACCACCTCGGGCCTCCCTCGCGCGCCTGCTGATGCGCCTCGGCGTCCGCAGCACGCTACGCGGTCGTCCCCCTCCTCTCTCCTCCTCCCCGCGCCTCCACGCTAGCAAACACTGGCCGCCCAAGCGCACTAATGGCGCGGCTCACACGCGCGCACCTCTGACCTCTCCCCACTCCCTCTCTCTGTCCCTCCCGACGTAGTCGACGTCCAGGAACACCCTAGACACCACGCCCTCTTCCCCCGAGCCCTGCAGCGACGGGTGTGAGCTCTCCAGCGCATGGGTCCACGGCACCTCGCCGCTCGCCTACTTAAAGGCCTCCCCGCGCCCTCCTCTCCTCACCACTCGCTCTCTCACTCCCCTAAACATCCCCCTGCACCCCAGTTCCTCTCCAGGGCCGCTCGAGCTCGAGATCGAGCTCGAGCTCCGCCGCTTTGTCTCGCCGGAGTTCGCGAGGTATAGGCCTCCCTCGCTCCTCCTCTGCCTCGATCTGGAACCCCTGCAGCCCTCTGATCCTTTCCCCCTTGTTTCCCCTCTCTATAGCTACCGAAAACGGCCGGAACCGTCGATGCCCGAAGCCCCTCCGTCGCGTGACTTCGTCGCCGGCGAACCAGGCCACCCCGGTGACCGGTTCCACCTCCACCCGAACGGCGACGCCACGCTGAGTCCGTCCCTGCCCTTGTCCAAGCTCGCCGTGCCCTGCATCGTCGCCGGCGAGCTCGCCGCCCTCTCTGACCCAGGGTTGACGACGACGGCCGTGGGGCCCGTCCGTCAGCCTCACGTCCTGACACATGGGCCCCGCCCGTCAGGTTCAAACCTGGCGCGCGCGCGTGCACCAGTGCGCTGGGCCGCCTCTCTGGCTAGGCCTGCTGCCCTGCGGCTGTTCTGGCCCAGCAGGCACAGAGCCCTTTTTCCTTTTCTTTTTCTATCACTTTTCCAAATGTTCCATAGGATAAAATATATGTCCAAATAAATTAATTCCAATTCCTAAATTCCTAAAATATTGCAACCTATTTAATGGTGCAACTTTCATTCAAGTCGAACAACCTTTTCTTCATTGTAAATATTTAAATGTGATTTTAAGCATTTAAATATGCCCTTGTAAACCCATTTCTCCTATTCTGCTACTCCAAACCCAAAACTAGGAATTTTCCCCTTCTTAGTTTTCAACCTAGTATTTAACAAAAATGAGTTGACATTTTTCTGAGCACTTTGGTTTTTCTGTTTTATTATTGCCTTATTTTCTCGTTATTATTTTGCGACGATAGATTGCGTTGCTGACGAAGGAGTTGGACCAGAAGACTTTGAAGACCCAGAAGACTTTGTTGAGCCAGGCAAGCAGCCCTTTGACCATGTCTATGAAACCCTTTTTATGCATAACATATAGCACCATATTGTTGTTGCAACGGAATCATGATGAGGTGGAACCACTTTGATGGTTTGCCTCCGTTACTTCCTTGTTGATACTTGCATTGTGCATGACCCTACCTTCTTATGAGGGTTATGCTGGTGGGAGTAGATAGGATGCTAAGTAGTACTATGCAAAAGGGACGGGTATATGCATGGTGATGGAGACAAAGTATTTTCAAAAGGACTTTTCGAAAACCCCGTCGGGTGCCACTTATGCCCGAGGGAGATAATGAGATGGGTAACCACTTGATGACGAAGTGGTGTACCGAGGCAAGGGTGTGTGTTGTTTTCAAAAACGGATTAGATTTAAGATTTGTCGACTGTCCCAACCTTACATGCGCAACCACTCTACCCTTATATGGGAAAGGGAATTATTGATTACCTAGGCTGATACTAGCTTGGAGCCCACATTACTAGTGACGGGAGAGTTGTTGGTGCGCTCTCTCGGGACGGGGTCGTGCCAGGTAGGGCGGCCATGACTGTTATCACAGGGCACTGGATACACCGTTGTGTCCCCTCTCGGATGTTACGATCTCAAGTGAGTCTCGTATGATGTATATCGTGAGGATACGGAACAACGAGTGGACTCCATGTTAGTGTCGCCTAGGGAAAGATAGTGATCGGGTGCTTACCCCGGGTACTTGAGGTACCGCGGGTCGTGGATGACACGGAAGTTCCCCGGATCTTGTGGGTAAAGTGTGCAACCTCTGCAGAGTGTAAAACTATTCGAATAGCCGTGTCCACGGTCAAGGACAGTTGGGCGGTGCTGCTTAAACTATGTCCACATGTTTGCAAACCAGTGTGTGTGTTTGGATAAGTGGGAAGAACTACTTTGGGTCATGTCAAAGGACTTGGCGTGATTGAGTTGGGTTGATGCCCACTCTATTTATGTTGATATCTGTAACCTATCCCCATGGTTAATTGAATTCTCCTGATGCATGTCTTACAAGTTGTCGAACATTTCATTGCACTCAAAACTAGCTTTCCGCAAAAATTTACCTATATCATGCATTTTTATACCTTGAACCAAAACATGGGTTGCTTGCGAGTACATTCAAAGTACTCATTGGCTTGCCACTGGTTATTTAATTGGCCAGGCATGGAAGAACAGGAGTTCGAAGAAGAGTTCTTTGGAGACGAACATGCGAACTAGGACGTTTCCCAGTCAGAATGCCTGTAGGGTTAAGGCAGATGGCATGGGTTCTACTTATCGACGAAGATTTCCGCTGCTTGTGTTTCATTTGATGTTCAGCCCTTAAGGCTTTATCAATGAAAGACTTGACCATAATGGTCATAATTTGTGTAAGACGGTATGTATGGATGTAAGACTCTTGTTATTCAGCTTCTGTGTGTTCAGTGAGCATTGATCTCTGGGATCACTGTACACGTGCATTCGGTGATCTCGACTTATGAGTCGAGGTCCCCACAAGCGTTGACGAGGCCAAAAGACATGACAATGTATTCATATGAACCATAGCTTGTTCTAAATGATGTCTTAGGGATATCTTGCTCCTGAATTCGAATCTGATGATAGCCCATACAGAGATCAAGCTTGGAGAATACTTGAGCACCTTTGAGTTGTTCAAACAGCTCATTGATGTTGGGAAGTGAGTACTTGTTCTTTATAGTCTTCTTGTTCAATGGATGATAGTCAACACAGAGTCGGTCTTTTCCATCCTTCTTCTTCACAAAAAGAACTCCACAACCCCATGGAGAAGAACTAGGTCGGATGAGACCCATTCACTCTTGAATATCGAGTTGCTTCTTTAGCTCCTTCAACTCTTCAGGTCCAAGCTTGTAAGGATGTTTGCAAACAGGTTCTGTGCCAGGCTCAAGATCGATGACGAATTCAACTGGCCGGTGCGGAGGCATTCCTGGAAGCTCTTCTAGAAAGACGTCTTGATATTCGCAAACGACTGGAATTTGAGACATGGCATCTAGTTCACCCTTCTCATTGAGAGAAAACAGACGGATGGTATCGTCATTAGCGGCAAAGACAATTACATCCTCAGACGAATGAGTCAATTGAATCTGCCTGGCAGCACAATCAAGCTGAGCCTTGTGTTTAGAAAGCCAATCCATTCCGAGAATAAGATCAATATCCGAGTTACCAAGGACCATTGGAGAAGCCAGAAACTTGAAGTCGCCCATCATGATAGAAACATCCGGGACTATTGAAGTAGCCCTCATAGACTTAGCCGGAGAAACCACTCCCATAGGTTTACCCAACATTTGCGAAACGAAGTCATGCTTGGAAACAAATGATCTTAACATGAAACAATGCGATGCACCGTGTCAAAAAGAACTTTTGCAGGAGTAGAGTTAACTAGAAAGTTACCCATGATGACATCTGACGAGTCCTCTGCCTGAGCTGCGTTCAACAAGTTGACCTTGGCGTGCTTGGGGTTATGCTTGACCACTGCGGTACTTGCCGATCTCACATGAGGAGGAGGAGGAGGAGGAGGAAGACGCCTCTAATTGAAGCATTTGTTGGCATAGTGACCCTTCTATTGGCACTTGTTGCGCGTGACCTCCAAGAGTGGACGGTGATACAGAGCACTAGATCTTGGAGCTTGAGACGAAGTCTTGTTCTGAAAGCCAGGGTTGGGTGGGTGGGAAGATCCATTGCCACCTTTGCTCTTCTGCTGATAAGGGTGACGGAACGGAGGAGGACAAAGCCAATACTTTTGCTGCTTAGTCACTTGAGTAGAGGAAGAAGGAGTCTTATCTCTGACTCGCTTCTTGAAAGCATCACACTTCAGTTGGGCAGCCTCTTGCTTCATTGCCATGTTGTAAAACTCATCGTACTTCTTGGGCTCAAAGAGGACAAGAGCTAGCTGGAGTTCTTCTCTGAGACCACCCCTGAACTAGTAAATCATGCTCTTCTCGTCAGGGACGTCTTGCTTAGAGAAACGGGCGAGCTTCTGAAACATGATGTTGTACTGGTAAACAGACATAGTGTCTTGCTTCAGGTTTTGGAATTCCTCACGCTTGCTCTCAACCACACTCTAAGGAATATGATGAGCTTTGAAGTCTTGACGGAATTCATCCCAGGTGATCACACGGCCTCCTCTGGAATCTTTGTACTGCTGAAACCATTCTGCAGCTTGGTCTTTGAGTTGGAAGGAAGCGAACTTAACAAAGTCCTCAGGCCTGACGTTGCTGCACTCGAAATGCTTGCATATGTCCACGAGCCAATCATCAGTGTCTGTTGCCTCAACACAATTGCTGAAGGTCTTTGGCTGGTTAGCAAGGAACCGGTTGAGTGTAGCAAACTGATTCTGATTGTTGCCATGGCCATGATTCCCTTGGTTGCGCTCTTGAAGAAGTTGCATGATCAGCTACGTGTTTGCATTGGTAGTGTCCATCATAGCTTGCCATGCCTCTGGAGGTGGAGGTGGTGGTGGCGGATCAGGATTCGGAGTCGTGCACATTGGAGGAGCCATCCTGAAGAGGCTGACATCCGTTAGCATCTTGACAGCCAAATATTTAAGTTGAATCAAACGGGTTGAAATTGCAACATAAAGTCTTCACATCTGAACAAAATGAACGAATGCATTCCAATTGAAATGGTCACATTTCCATAAATTGAGAAGCCACTTAGAATTGAGGTAGAAGAATAAAAACAAGGTACAGACAAGAACAAATACTTGGTGAGGATTACCCAATCCCAAACCAAATATCCGCGAAAGAAGAACTAGAGCTACAAGAATTCCCACCTATGAAACTCTCGAACCTTTCCGGTTATGCAATCAGGTGTTTGGGATACAGGGGAAGCATAATATCTCACCCAAATCTAGCAAATCCTACATCCAGCTGTATCCATCCTTCAACACATAACCGAGAAAAACTTCGGAAATCATTTACCTCAACCTTCGAAAAGCATCCGTTATACGATTTATGGCAATACTCCCGAACTCCCGCCCCAGTACTGGGTGGCGTCGAGGTTATCTCACCAACAACTGCATAAAAGAGATTTTCGATGTCGGCGAAACTCAAGTATTCCAGAATCTCAACGATAAAATTATGACGACAACACCTCGGAGCTCAACTCCCCGGGACACTGCCACAACCCCTAAATGACAGGAGGCACCAAGAACAATGTTCTCGTCACAAAACCATTGGAACGATTCCAAGATACCCGCGTGATCCTAAATTTTTTTAGTGAAATTTGAGAAGAGAAGAGTCAAAACTCTATGTCAGGATGCCTTACCAGAGCAATGAAGGGACTGAGGAGTAAAAAGAATTCCTAACTCTCCGATATATAATTCCTAAATGACTCAAAACATTTTTCTAGACTCAACAACGCCAACGATTTGATCAAGCAAGGGGCTCCTAAGGTCGGGGAAGGCTCTGATACCAACTTGTAACGCCCTCGATGCGGCTATATCTCCTACGTGTCGAAGCATGACTTAGAGGCATAACCGCATTGAAAGCAATGTCGCAAGTGAGGTAATCTTCACAACAACCCATGTAAATAAATAAAGGGGAAAGGTACATAGTTGGCTTACACTCACCACGTCACACAAATACATAAATAAGTCATTACAATCATCCAATACACTCATGGTCCGACTACGATACCAAAATAAAGATTAACCCCCAAAAGCGACAAAGTCCCCGATTGCCCCAACTGGGCACCACTACCGATCATCTAGGAAAGACACATAGTAACAGCGAGAGTCTTCATCAATCTCCCACTTGAGCTCAAGCGCATCATTTGGAACGGTATCATTGGTCCCTACATCTGGTTTAGGAAGGAAATCTGTGAGTCACGGGGACTCAGCAATCTCACACCCTCGTGATCAAGACTATTTAAGCTTTTAGGTAAGGCAAGGTATGATGTGGAGCTGCAGCAAGCGACTAGCATATATGGTGGCTAACCTATTCGCAAAAGAGAGCGAGAAGAGAAGGCAAAATCACGGTCGAACAACTATGATCAAGAAGTGATCCTAGAACAACCTACATGAAGCATTACTCCAACACCATGTTCACTTCCCGGACTTCGCCGAGAAGAGACCATCACGGTTACACACGCGGTTGGTGCATTTTAATTAAGTTAAGTTTCATGTTATCTACAACCGGACATTCACAAATTCCCATCTGCCCATAACCGCGGGAACGGCTTTCGAAAGTTCAAATCCCTGCAGGGGAGTCCCAACTTAGCCCATCACAAGCTCTCACGGTCAACGAAGGATATTCCTTCTCCCAAGACAATCCGATTAGACTCGACATCCCGGTTACAAGACATCCTATCCAATACACTCATCAAGAAGACATGGCATAGAAGCTAGACATGGCAAGAACAACAACATAGCAAGCACGGATCAGTAACAACATCCTCGGCAAAATCGCTAAACCTATCAACAATCTGCCAGGATCATTTTATAGCAAAAGTAGAGCTTGATTGACTCAAGCTACAGTGCTCCGTAATTGCAAACAAAGACATGGATGGATAGAGAACCACAATGTTAACAAAACATCCTTACTGATCATCCTCAAAAGATGCATGGATCACTAGGAAACAACATGAACATATGGCATAACGACAAAATCAGGACAAGGACTTAGTGAAATTCTAAGTCCCTGAAATCAGCATCAACGATTACGCTACTTGGCATGCTTGTGCTAGTCACCAAAAATATCACAAAAATACATAGCATACACCCCTGTAAAGATGGCATGGCATATAACAAAACACATGTAGAGCTCAGGATCATAGCATGCACACATAAATCATGGCAAAAATGACAAAAGGCCATTTGCTGAAATAGATCTGACAAATTCATCACATAGCCCTCTTCCAACAGCATTTCGGGCATCAAGATGAGCTCAAATGAAAATGATGCAATGAGATGAAATGATGTACTCGTCGAGACGAACATTTTGATATGCTACACGCATGAATCGGAGCTACGGATGCAGAGTTATGGCATGCGTAAAAATGCTAAAATGCTAGGTTTAGAGGCGAAAAAGTCAACCGTCTTCGGATCCAGATCTGGCCCGGGAGTACTGTTCACGCACTGTAGCAGTCGTCGGATCTAGGTCGCCGGAGACGTTCCTGTTCGTCGGAGTTGGAGAGGCGGCCGGAGGGATCGCCGGACTTGCGGCTTCCGACGCCGGAGACGGAGAGGAAAGCGGCGGCGAGGTCAGCGCACGCGGGTGCGGCTCCGGCCACCGCGGGGAGGTGAGGAGGCGTGGGTCGCCGGACTTGCGACCTCCGGCAAGCCACTGCTGGCCGGCGACGAGGCGAAGGGCGGCGGGAGGAGGCGGCCTCGTCGTGGGGAAGAGGAGGCGCGGGGGAACGGGCTCGGGGGCCCGCGGCGGGCCGAGCGGGCTGGCGGCGGGAGGGCTCCCGGTGCGACACGTGGCGCGGTGCCACTGGTGCGGGGCAGCGGCGCGGTGCAGACGAACACGTCCGGCGCCGGCGGACGTTGTCCGGCGCGCGGAGGACGAAGGAGGCTAGGGTTTCGGCGGATGGGATCCGAAAAATTCAGGGGAGACCTAGTTTTATAGGTAGAGGGAGCTAGGAAGCTCCAAATGGAGTGCGGTTTTCGGCCACGCGATCGTGATCGAACGATCTAGATGATGGAAGGGGTTTAGGTGGGTTTTGGGCCAAATTGGAAGGGTGTTGGGATGCAACACACACGAGGCCTATTGGTCCCTCGGTTAACCGTTGGGGTATCAAACGAAGCCCAAATGGCACGAAACTTGACAGGCGGTCTACGGGTAGTAAACCAAGGCCGCATGTCAAGTCTCGGTCCAATCCGAAAACGTTTAACATCCGCACACGGAAAGAGGTAGAAAGGAACACCGGATGACATAGGAGCGCCGGAATGCAAAACGGACAACAGGGAAAATGCTCGGATGCATGAGATGAACATGTATGCGAATGCAATGCACATGATGATATGATATGAGATGCATGACAAAGACAACAACAAACAGAGACAAAAACCCGACAACAAGGAAAATAAAATAACTTAGTGCCAGAAACGACAAGAGTTGGGATACATATAAGGTAAATTACATCCGGGGTGTTACAGCCAGCCCGCCAGCTTTTGACCAAGTCAAATGGGCCAGCCTTTTCACAGGAATGGGCCTCTGTTGGGCCATGCCACGTGTCGACGTATCATAGGCGCCTTCTATACAGTGAGTGGATGACATCTGTCGCAATGATGAGCCGACACGTGTTTCCTCTAGCCAATGATGATTTTACACGTGGAAAATCCCCATTGGTCGGGGCTGTTAACGGGTTATCGGATCCAAAACCCGACCCGATAGCTTAATGGCGTTCTGTTATGGTGGATGCCACGTGTCGGTCACCCTTGATGAAAGCACTTCTGTGACACACGATTTATTGTCATGGAAGTGGACACTTCCATGATGATAATTTTGGTAATGTCATGGAACACTTCTACGACAGCACAGGTATGACTATCTTAATTCTGTTATAAATTTGTCATGGATGTACATGCATGACAAAAAAGCGACCTACTGTGACAAACACGTATCATCAGAGAAGTGTATTTTTTGTAGTGGGAGTTCAGGTATTCACTATGTGTTAATGCTTTGGACCGGTACTCTATTAAAAGAAGGCCTTAATATCCCTTAGTTTCCGATAGGACCCCACTGCCACGGGAGGGTAGGACAAAACATGTCATGCAAGTTCTTTTCCATAAGCACGTATGACTATATTCGAAATACATGCCTACATTACATTGATGAATTGGAGTTAGTTCTGTGTCACCCTAGGTTATGACTGTTACATGATGAACCGCATCCGGCATAATTCTCTATCACCGATCCATTGCCTACGAGCTTTCCATATATTGTTCTTCGCTTATTTAATTTTCTGTTTCTATTGCTATCATCACTACAAAATACCAAAAACATTACTTTTGCTATCGTCACCTTTTGCTACTGTTAGCACTACTATCATATTACTTTGCTACTAAACACTTTGTTGTAGATATTAAGTTTCCAGGTGTGGTTGAATTGACAACTCAGCTGCTAATACTTGAGAATATTCTTTGGCTCCCCTTGTGTCGAATTAATAAATTTGGGTTGAATACTCTACCCTCGAAAACTGTTGCGATCCCCTATACTTGTGGGTTATCAGGTCCCAACTAGCAGGGGGAGTATTCATTTTTTGTGCGCTGGTGGGTCTGAGCTGATAGCGGGGGGAACGTTTTTTGGCGAAATACGTTGGCCCATCCGGTGGGTCCCAGCAGTCAGGGGGAAACGTTTTTTTGCCTAATACGGTGGCCCGTCTGGTGGGTCCCTTCTGTGAAGTGGAGGAATAATTATTTTCCGCGTAATAAGGAGGCACTTCCTTGCGGCTGGCGTGGACCCAGTTGCCAGCCTCTCCATGTATAGTACTCTTCCGATGGAAGCCGTTCCTTGACCACGTTGACCATGCCGCGCCGAGAGCACCAGGGCGGTGGACGATGGCGAGGCCTAGGAAGGGGACGATGCAGATCCGGGGAAGACGCGGCAGTGGAAGCCCATGTGGAGAGCAGTACGAGGGTTCACTGGTTCGGCTGTGGTGTGAGGCTGTCGTCGCCGTAGAGCCTAGTCAGCGGTGGGAATAGTAGGGGGCTGTGAGGCCTCTGCGGCAGCACAACCGGCCACGGGAGGCAGGAGCATGCGACACGACCGGCGCTGCTTTGGGCGGCTAGAGCAAGAAGACCAGAGGTTGAAGAAGCACTACGGCCATTGGATGGACATCGTATGGTCACTGGAGGTAGAATCGTTCATATTGACTAAGTTGACAAAGCACTCCGTCCCCGTCAACTTAGTAGGCCCACAAGTCCCAACTAGCAGGGGGAGTATTCATTTTTTGTACGTAATAAGGAGGCACCTCCGGTGGGTCCAAGCTGACAGCGGGGGGAACGTTTTTTCGTGAAATACGTTGGCCCGTCCGGTGGGCCCCAATAGTTAGGGGGGAAACGTTTTTTTCGCCAAATACGGTGGCCCGTCCGGTGGGTCCCTGCTGTCAGGTGGAGGAATAATTATTTTCCGCGTAATAAGGAGGCACTTCCTTGTGGCTGCCGCGGACCCAGCTGTCAGCCTCTCCACATACAGTACTCTTCCGACGGAAGTCGTTCCTTGACCACGTTGACCACGCCACGCCGAGAGCACCAGGGCGGTGGACGACGGTGAGGCCTAGGAAGGGGACGACACGGAGCCGGGGAAGACGCGGTAGTGGATGCCCACGTGAAGAGGAGTATGAGGGTGCACTGGTTCAGCTGCGGTGTGAGGCTTCCGTCGCCGAAGAATAACAGGGGGTGTGGGTGAGTGGAGGGATGCCCTGGCCATCAGTGGGAGTAGTAGGAGGCGGTGAGGCTTGCGCGACAGCACGGCCGGCCATGGGAGGCAGGAGCAGGCGGCATGACCGACGCTGCTTTGGGTAGCTGGAGCAAGAAGACCAGAGGTTGAAGAAGCACGACTGTCGTTGCATGGACATCGTACGGTCACTGCAGCTAGAATCATTTATATTGAGTAAGTTGACAAAGCCCTTGGTACGCGTCAACTTAGTAGGCCCATAGGCCAGCTTCTGAAACGGTGCACCCCAGATGTCAGGGGGGAGGAATCATTTTTTGGGTGGGTGAAGCTAGAATATCCGAGATTGAAGAAGAAGCACGGCATCCATTGGATGGACATCCAACGGCCACTGCTTCTAGAACTGTGTGTTGACTATAAGTTGACAAAGCCTTGCATACGCGTCAACTCTCTTTTTTTAGGGGACGCGTCAACTTAGTAAGGCCACAAGTGTGTGGCAGAAAACTTATAGCCCATTTGAGATTTGTAAGAATGTGCAGCCAATTTCTGAATTCTAATGGAATTTACTACAGCCCATTTACAGTTTGTTAAAAGTACATCCCATTTCAACCAACCGTTCAAAACAGAATTCAACTAAATTTCCCACATTTTGATGGGATCCGAAATATTTTTATCCCGAAATTTCTTGTCGGATTAAATAAAATTTTAATATAAATTTATATTACATAAAAATCCAACGAAACAGTGTGCTCGCAATAATTAATGAAATTATAATTTTCAATATCCAAAAATAATATTTTATAAAGTAATTACGTGTTTGGTGCATTTTTTATAGTTACTCCCCAGTTTTTATAATTACATCCCATTTATTATTTCTTAAATCATATTTTCTTGTTAAGCCTCATGCATCCCTCCTAGGAAAGATTTGTAGCCCAACGGGGCAGAGAATAACAACTTGACCTTGCCTGGGTATTCCTAAAAAAAGTATAGCTAGGCTAGCCATTTTCAGCTTGAAAAAAATTAAGATCTGGGCTCGATATATGGCCTGGGCTAGACGGGCCACAGCCGCCCAGTTAATAGCTGCAGCGATGTTTTCGTTGTTGTTCAGAGGAGAAAAATTAATATCTGGGCTAAAAATCACTCAAGAAAAACTCTGCAGTGCTCACACATCAAAAACACAAATACTGCTCGAGCTGCTTGGCCCAGCTGTCGGCCGCTTCTTGTGCAATTCTCTCGTTTATTGACTACATAGGTTGACAATGGTGTGGGACCGTGATGTCAGGAAACCAGGAGGAAGCAAACAAATTATAGTTTTATATACTAATAAGGAGGCACTTGCGTACGTGCGGCTATGGCCCTGGTGGGTCCCCACTGTCATCCTCTCCAAGTAAAGTCATCTCCTCATCCTCATGTCCGTTGACCATGTTGACAACGCGAGACGGCGGCGCCACTGCGAGCGCAACAACTCGAAGGACGACGGAGAGGGTCTCACGGGGCCTATGGATGGTCTGATACAGCGCCCGCTGCTCATTCAGGAAGCCAGGATCATAGGGCCACATGTCCGCGACGACATTGTCGTTCGCTTGTTCACCGGTGCTCGCTGAGGAGATGGAGGTTGCAGCACAGGTCCTCCTGCGCTGGTAGCTCTTCCGCCATTAGGGCGTCGAAGTGCGGCCGCACCTGCTCTATGGTGAACACGGCATGAACCGGCTTGGACAGTGGCGCCGGCTCCTGGTCGGAAGCTACGTCCATCGTCTGATTGTCGTCGCTCAGCTCAGCAAGGTAGCTGGCGAGCCAGCATGTCCGGCTGCTGGACCGACCGCTGCCAAGCACGAGTCTGACTGCCCTGGCCCACCTAGACCGCCTCCCTCGCCCATGCGCGCTTTCCGCCCGAAACGGTCAGTGCCGCCCACCCCGCTTCCCGGTGCATGCGATTGGTCCGCCTTCAAATGATACAAGTGTCGTCCGTCCATCCTTTTGCCGCCCACATTAATGATACGCGGTTGCCGAGGCGGCTACTCTGGCACCACACGTCCATCCCTCCGCCGCCCACCATTGCTATATAAACTGCTGCGCCGGCCATAGCCACAGTCATCTGCATCCGTTCCTATTCCCCTGTCCACACCACTACTGCCCACCATGGCTTTCTCGCGCTCCAGCGCTCTTCGGGACAGGCGGGCGACGGACCACAAGGAGATGGCAGCCATTGCTGCCGACTGGCTGGCCGGTAGGCAGTCGGAGGACGACGATGTCCCAGTGGAGAACATGGTAGTCGATGATCCGGCACAAACCCCCTCCTTCGCGCCATCCTCGCTGGTGCATTGCACCATGACCATCAGCGAGGCACGTGCCCAATATATGGACACGGTGAGGCAGAAGCGTGAGGAGCAGTTCCGAGAGGCGCAGGCCGACGCCGCCTACAACCACCATCTCCTCCAGGAGCACCTGCAGGCGGAGGAGAAGATCACCGTGGAGCGGGCGGAGCAGGAGGCGCTGCTCGACTCATACCGCTCCGCCCGCGAGGGCCGCCTTGAGCGCTAGCGGTACCGCATGCGGGTGGCGGAGGCTGCGGCCGCCTACAAAGAGGGCGATGAAGCAGGCCAGGCGTTGTTTGGCAAGACTGAGGATGAGGCAGAGGATAATGCCGGCGCCGACGAGTCCCCTCTCCGCTGGCGTCGACGAGGCCCTGCTTCGCCGAGGCCCCGCGGCGCCAACAACGAGGCAGAGGACACCGCTGGCTCCGTCGAGGCCCCACCCTGCCGGCAACGAGGGGGGATTTCCCTCGCTCCGTTGAGGCGCCGCCCGCCGGCAATGAGGCAGAGGACATCGCCGGCTCCGCCGAGGCCCCGCCCCGCTGCCAACAAGGCCATGCCACACAGAAAACAAGGAAGAGTAGAACACGGTAGGTCACCGCAGCTCGGGTCCAAGTAAGGCCACCGCTGCTACCGTCCGGTTGCTGGCACTGAGTAGTACATCATGGAGCAATTCTATGATTACAGGATGATTGAAGAGCGCTTCGTGGTTGAGCAAGCTCATGAGATACAGTCATTTGCTAGAGAACTTGAGCACTTCAGCTATATGCTACCGGACAAGTTTGTTGCCGGAGGTATCATCACTAAGCTTCCTCCTTTGTGGATCTCATTGGCACTCTTGATGTGGAAGAAAAGGCGAGAGCAAAGGACACACGTGATCGAGGAACTGAGGGAGGATCTAGTGCCAATCTCGTACAAGAACAAGGCCAAGTTTGATGGTAAAGCAAAGTTTGATGGTACAACAAAGTTTGATGGGAAGAACAAGGATATGCAACACACGAACTTCAAGAAGAAGAATGACAAGAAGAAAGGTGTTTGTCATGTGGGGATCCTGATCATTGGGCTCCTAGTTTCCCTAATCACTATGACAAGCTAGGCGGGTTGACCACTGACGGCCGGTTAGCTTCTTGGCGGCGACGTGGAGTCGGAGAGCTATGTTGGAGAAGGATGCTGCTTCTACTTAAGTGGTGGTGCAGTTGGCTGACTGGCACGTGGGCCCAACAGGCATCTAGGCCACATGTCAGTTACGCAACTGCACCTGCAGTTAAGTCACTAAAGCTTCTGTTCGGCTCAGCCGGACACAGATGGGTAGCTTCGGTTAATTAATTATACCTCTAGCGCACCCCTTTTTAGTTGAAGAATGTATGAAATGTAATGAAATCCGGCATGTTTATATGAAATCCGACCGTGTATGAATGAATTTATTTCGATTAGTTTGAATTCTTGTATCACTGGCATTGAATGAACATGCAAAACAATATGTACTAGCATTATTCCCAGGGTGATCACCTCGTTTGCAGCAGTTTCACATGTACTCCCTCCGGTCCTTTCTAGTCTGCATACAAGTTTTGTCTGCAGTCAAAGTATCTCTACTTTGACCAATCTTATAGAAAAAAGTATGCACTTTCACAATGTGCAAACTAAAAAGGAACCTAAGGAGTACAAAGAGTTTGAGCAGCTTTTTAGCGTTCTTGTACATTGCAATCAAACACACAGGCCTGGCAATTCATAGAGAACATTCAAAACAATCGACGATTATGCATCTCAGTGATTCACATGTCAGAGCCAATATTTACTTCACATCTAAAGAATAAAGAAAAATGGATCGACGCTGCTGACAGCAATGAGCGTCCCATTCAAAAATATCAAACGCATGTCTTCTTGCTAAAATCAATGAGCAAAATTTGACAAGGTTTTCCCATTCCAAAATATCAAATGCCTACGATTGTGGAATGGGCAGGGTTTTCCATCAGTTCGGACATTGACATGGCACCTTGTGCTAAATAAACCTGTTGTTCTTTTTGTGCAGTTCCACCAAAATCAACCTAATTCGCGCGTAGCTTGTATGATTTCGCCCTTATATGTTGCAACGCCTTGAACTTATCGACACCTCCTTTCTTGTGGTGGAAATGAATGATTTGATGTATTCATGAACATTTTGTGCAGTTCCCATTGAAATCAAGCTGAGCACCCCTGTTTGCACAAATACAAAAAAAGTGATTAGTATAAAGCAAACTGTACTATGAATTGATAGTTTAAACAGGCACCTACATGGTCCATGTAGAGCACACTTTTAGAAAAATGGAACTCACTGGAAAGAATCCTAGAACAACATTGTACTCGTGCATCACAGCAAGAAAATGGAGATTTTTCAGTCCTTTTGAGCTGAAGTTAGTTTGGTCTTGTGGGGGGTAATGTAACCATCCTTCAACTGCTCCTTCTGATGAGAAGATAGACAGGGCTTCTTCATCCTGGCATAATCGGAACTAGTCACTTCACGTACTCCATATTCTTCTTCAGAGGAGGATGATCCTGTTGTGCAAAGACAAGAGGATAACTAAATGCTAGCATCCCTGTTTGCTCGAAAAAAGGAAAGGAAATATTTAAAACAACATAGATGAAACACTTCTCAAGGACAATACCACTTTTTGATGACAGTATCTAAACATTAGCACAACACCAATAGAGATGACAAAGCTCAATCATATGGATGAAATTAGTGGGCGAGTACCAACCTTTGTCAGGAGGCTTATTGTGTAGAGTATACAGATGAAGCACTTCTCCGGAACCATATGTTGCTATCTATTGTGGTGGCCATGCTTACTATATACTTCTCGATTAGATTAATGTTTCCAACATCTTCTTGTGCAGTTCCACTAAAATATATGGTATCTTCAAAGAAGATCCTCGTTTGCACTAGTAGAGATAATTATGTATTACATTAAGAGTGGCATCAAATCAGTGGCAAAACAATTGCTCGTTCCAGCCATAGCAATAAATTAAGATGCAAAACTATATCATTATTTGTGTCCTCACAGTTCCAGTGCTTCATTACAGCACCAGGAGTTGATTTTTGTTTTTATTCCACTTGTTCTTCCCCTTCATCACTTGGTTCAATAACAGACAAGCTTCGCCTTCAATGTAAGATTTGTCATGTCAATTAGGTTGCACAAGTATAGCACTAAACAATTACATTAATTTTCTGATGAAAGTGGCAAAATACAGGCCAACAGTTGTGAAATATCCTTATCTTACCTCAATGGGATATTGCGGTGCACATACAGATTGGAAGTCTTGTCTCCATTTGTGCAGTTCACTAAAATCAAGCAACATTACCGTACAAGTAGCACAACATATGAAAGCACACTGCAGAATCATGTGAAAGAAGGCTAGTATTGACCTCTCATGACGTGGAATTCAAACAACTCACAATAAGAAGATCCGAACCAAATTTGCCAACACGGATAGGAAGTAAGATCTCCTCTTGTGCAGTTCCACTAAGATCAAGCAATCAAGCAATGTTGTCGGTGTGACACTTTGGTTGAACTGCACAAAACACTCTTAAAACAAAAGTGTTTTGTGCAATGCAACAAAAGTTCACAATGGCAACGAGGTGAAGTAGATAACCCTGTTTACATAGAGGTGCAAAGGAAACAACTAGTGGTCAATAACGGTGGATGACACAGAAGCCAACAAAAAGAAGCATCTACCTCATCTAAATGGGAAAGAAAGCAAGACAGTAGCATTTCTCAAAATTTGTTAAACATGTAATTTGCTTTTAACTGTGGCATTGCATCAATTTTCCAGCGGCATTATTAGAGGGTGCTTGTTTATAGGGAAATTTTGGTGGAGGGGCTAAAAAAACTCCGTGTCAGTCCCATCTAAACCAAACAGGGGGGACTTTTAGGGACTAAAAGTGGGCATTTGGGACTAAAGAAAGAAGACCCCGAGGGAGTCTTTTTGGGACTTTTTCCAATAGTTGCCCCTGCCACGCATCGCACCTTGTCTCTATTAGTTCATTACTAGGGGTAACATGGTCTTTTAGCATGTCATTTAATAACCTCTAGTCCATGTTTAGTCCCTGGAACCAAGCAGGTAGGGACTAGGGAGTTTTTAACCAAACAGGGCCTTTGATTAACAACAGCTAAAGAGTTGCATGGGACAGTGGACGCACCAGCACCATGTGCATCTACCGATGTACTGGGGTGATGCACAGTCTGTTGCAACAAAGAACAAACAACCAAGGAGCATATTTGTGTTGGTCCCAGTTTTGTTATCTTTAGACACCTTTCCCTATGTGAGCGCAGCAAATCTAGTCCTGCTCAAACTCTACAGCCTTGTCCCCCAAAACAAAAGATTAGTTCGTTATAGATGTGCGTACTGTGTTTGTCATTGTTTTCCCTTTTCTACCAACGTAGGTGCTGGATAGACAGTTTGTACTAGTACTTTCCCCACTTCCTTTCCACTATGAACCACGTACTAGATTTATGCTATACAACTTTCCCCACTACTTTCCCCCATCCCTGTCCTCTTTGAACCACGTCTTAGATTCATGCGATACAACTTTCCCCACTACTTTCCCCCTTCCTTTCCTTTTTGAACCACGTCCTAGATTCATGCTATACAACTTTTCCCACTACTTTCCCCTATTCCTTTCCTCTTTGAACCACGTCCTAGATTCATGGTATACAACTTTCCCCACTACTTTCCTGTTTGATCCAACACCTAGATTCAAGTGCAGAAGCGGAAAAAGCCCACATGCAGCTAGAGCAATGCATGTGGAATAACTAAATTATACCTTAAGGTTCTTGGGGTGTGGTTCAGTGGGCGACCGGAGGCCGTTCGACCCACACTATGTACGGCGGCGAAGAAGAAGGGGTCAGAGGCCCTCCCGTGCTGCCGCTGGGTGAAAGTGAACAGTTGCGCTGGTAGTGGATTCCCTCCCTCGCCGACGGCGACAGCGTTAAGCCTCCGTCCCTTCCCGGCGGACGGATCCTGCCGGCTCTTTGACCAACAGTGAGGGAGAGAGAGAGAGGCCAACGAAGTCTTGTTTAGATCTGGAGAGGGTGAGAGAGTGTGAAGAGAGCAACTACAAGCAGACCAGCAGTGAGAGGAGAGAGAGAGAGGCCAACGAAGTCTTGTTTAGATCTGGAGAGGGTGAGAGAGTGTGAAGAGAGCAACTACAAGCGTTGATGCTCTAGCGTGTATATATATATACTGGAGAGAGTGCGAAGAGTGCAAACCCTAGAAAACAAGCGCCGAGGCTGTAGCTTATACGTGATGAGGTGATTATACGGTCACTACGAGATCGTATAGCTCCGTATCCATCCATTTTGACCAGTCAAAGAATCCTCCTGGCATGAATTATGCTCAAGTGTAGTTATCGAACCCGAGACCTCAAGTTTGATGAGCGAACATGCTAAGCAGCTACACAACCCTCCCGTTATGTTCAACGAGAGGAAAATAACCTTTTATACATTCCTGCATTCGTGTGACAAGCATGTCGTGTTTTTTGTGTGTGTGGGAGTCATTGGGATTTAAATCATAATCGTGTCATGTGGCTTTGGTGGTAAGACTATCCACAGTGGTGCAGAAATAATGCAGCCTTAGTCACCTTACCTCTCTCCACGTAGTACGTTGGGTCCCACTAGTCAGAGGGTGAAACAAACAAATTAATAAGAAAAATTAAAAGCGCCAGCGGTGTATCTTACCTCACACATCTCGCTACTGCTCGGGAACACTGTCCAATTGATCCCTCTGTTCGCTCACGTACTATTTTAAGTGAATCCTTATTATAACATGCACACAATTTTGGGCACTTGTGTTCGACCTAAGTCAGTGTGCCACTGTATCTCGTATGATTCCCTCCGTCTAGGTGTAATAAGTCACGTTAGAAGGTGCAGCGGTACCAATGTGCAAGCAGATTGGAGGAGAAGGAGAAACTTGACCGGTCATTCCTCCAATCAAAGCCCTGATTTCTGTCTCTAAACGCAACAATTAATCCAAACAACTAAGAGATGCAGTTTTAGTTACCATGTAGGGCCACGTATTAACTCGCATGCAAGACAACTTTGATTTCTTGATTGATCAACGCATAGTTGTGCTCCATGCATTGGGTTTCAGGGGGAGATAACAAGGCAGAGTAAGGAGCATTGGGTTACATTGCTTAGGCTGGTCATAGTGGTGAGTAACTTGGACTAGTACAACATGCATATGTTACTAGTCTATGTTACTACTATGCGAAGTTTGCCATCGTAAGCGAGCCGATTTGGCTCTCCTGAGCTAGCAAGGTTTTTCTAGCCCACCCAAGCTAGCTGGCCCACAAAAGCTAACATATTTTAACAATTCCAAACGCCTAACCTTGCCCGGCTATGCTATAAGCTGTTCTTGCTAAGGATCCAAATGCTCCCTAAGTAACAACGCTCGCTAGCAACGAGGCCAGGAGGGGATTGAGATGCGAAGATAATGGACGACGCCTAAACATTCTGGGAATATCTGATTTCCGTAGGATGACTTAACACCTAGATGGAGGGAGTACTACTCCTCAGTCCAGGTTTGATGGAATATTCGTCACCTCTTCTCTTCTTGTACGTACTCCATTTGTATCCCACTTCCTATGGCTTCGCACTCGCGCGATTTTCCTATTCTATGAACCTGTGTGTGTGTGTGTGTGCGCGCGTGTGCGTGTGTGTGTTTAACAGCATGTGTGTGTTAGTGAGAGCAACAGATCGACCTACTCCTACAGAGAGATGGTGTGTAGTGTACGATTTTAGCCGCGAGAGTCGGTGCATCCTCTCATTTTCGGGCGTCCGGTAGGGACAGGCGGACAGCTACCACGCCCGCTCCTGACCAGCCTGGCCCACCCAAAGCCCCTCTATCGCCCGCGTGCGCTTCCCGCCCGAAACGGTCAGCGCCGCTCCAAAGAATTAGTGCTGCATTCATGCATGGGCAGAGCGGATGCGACCTCTCACTGGCGCATGTGTTGAAGGGAGAAGCGGATTCAAGGGTGATGGTTGCTTCGTCCGTCCAAGTTACTACTGGGTCTATGTGATTTGACGGCTCATTGGTCATTATTACTGAGGTGGTAGGACTGCTGGATGTCCCACGCTTTCGGCAAAAGGAGGTACTACTAGATTACAATTTTCTCCATTCTTATGGCGGAGGAGTGCAAGAGCAGTGAAAACACGTAGGCTCAGTGATTACATGGCCCACCTCACACTACAACTTTATTTATAAATGACATGGCACCTACTACTCGTTCTCCTATAAACCTTGCGCTTGGCATCTCCAAACTATTAACCTTGCAATTGGCTCTTCGCCTCTTCGGGAAGTCAAGCAATAATGGTACTGCAGTATATATCATTCTGGCTATATGAGACCGAATGAATTGCTGCACGTCCACCACGTGGCGAGGGTCGAGGGGCGAGGGAGAGTGCGTACTATTACGTCCATTTCAATATGGACTACATACGGAGCAAAATGAGTGAATCTACACTCTAAAATACGTCTATATACATCAGTATTTGGAGTATGTACTAGTAGTTCATATTGAAATCTACTAAAGGACATATATTCCAAACAATATGATAATCTCTCTAACCAAGGTAGGGACAAGGAGTAAACGGAGGGAGTAGTAGTAAAATTTTCTCCTCGTCCTGCGAGCCACCGTGCGCGTGGGCGAGGGAGCGGGCATAAGGCATAGTAAGCAAGCTTCACCTCATCCTGCAAGCCACCGTGCCCGTGGGCGGGGGAGACGGCGTACAAGAAGCTTCTCCTCGTTCTGCGAGTTAACGGGACACATCAAAAGTACTCCAGTGTATAGAGCCTTGCCTCTAAGGTAGGCCCCACATGGTTTACCTCTTTTTTAACATAACGCGTCAAGTCACAATTTGTTTGTTCACCCGTGGTAGACGATCCTCCCTCCATCTGGTGGACAACCAGTACATGTGTCAAATTACCACGTGGGCTACCTTTTCGTACAGAAATGAGCTCCACCGTGTACCCGCGCGGGTGTGGTTGGGAAAGAGACGGGAGTACGTGCACTGTGCATGCACCTCTTCTCTTCATGCACGTCCCCCACCTACGTGGGGGTGTGTGAGAGATATAAACCTAGACAAATGGCTTGTGCGTTCGTGAGTGTAAGTGCATCTAGTGCCCCTTAGTGATTTTGGTGTATTGAAGACTTATAGGTTAAGGGACTAATGCGTTTGTGAGTGTACACAGGTCTATAAGTCTATGAGGAGTTTGATATTTACAGAGAAAGTCGACCCCTAAAAATGAAGTTCTTCGACTGAAGACTTTGGATTTCTGAAGACTTTCTGAAGACATTGAAAGTGAAGAAATTGGTGTGACCTTGAAGACTCGGTATTCATTTGAGGAATATGAAGCATGAAGACTTTTGTTTTCGTAGTTTCATTTTCTCTTTCTTGAGTCATAGGAAACGCCGTACTGTTAAAGAGGGTCGAGGAAATACTAAGGAAAAAATTCCATGTGATGCTCAACTCAAAATCCTACACCTACCAATCCTTCGAGTGAAGCCATTGGAAATCTCATACAGTCCAGTCATATTCTTTAGTGACAGAGATGAAGTTCTTCTGGTCTCTGAGGAATTTGTTCTGACTGAGGAGTTAGGAATTCGCCAGTGCGGATTGCCTACACGGTGAGGAACATGATGGCCCTGAGGATTTTGCTACTCAAAATTCCGACCGTTGTTGTGCTATGTGCCAGCTGTCCCAAAATATCTATCCACCTAATGGTCATATCATTGAAGGGCATTTATGTCTTATCATGTCGGGCTGCTCCCTAGGCTATAAATAGCCGCCCCCTACAACCACTAGCTGGTTGGCTGCTCCGAGAGAAACTGACACTTGTCATTTGAGAGCAACCCATCCTCCGAGGACTTTGAGAGAAAATCATCAAGTGAGGAAAAACCCAAACCCAACACCTACGAACCCCAAGTGATTGAGCATCACTGAAGAGATTGATCCTGCGTGGATCCGACGCTTGTTACCTTTGAAGACTGTGCTTCTTACAGACAGTTAGGCATCATGGTCTAGAGCATCCAAGAGGAATTGTGGATCGCCGAGTGACCAAGTTTGTGACGGTTCGGAAGTCACCTGAAGACTTACCATGAGTGATTGGACGAGGTCTATGTGACCTTAGTTCAAGGAGAATACGGTGAGGACTTGGTGTCCTGAGCTGCGTGTTCAGGACTGGGTGTCCGGGACTGTGTGTCCTTGAGTTTAAATACTCAGTCGCTCCAACCAGACGTACAACTGAGACAGCAGTTGGAACTGGTCTACAAAATCATTGTCTTCACCAAGCTTACTGGTTCAATTCCCTCAACTCTTTTATTTCCTCATAACTGTGTTGTGTGTTTGTTCATATTTGTTTTTGAAGACTTTGACTGAAGACTTTCTCAATTTCCTCAGTTCAATTTCTTCAGTCTGTTTGTCTTCATCTTGTGTTATCTTGTGCTTACACTTCCTGTACTCTGTGCATGTCTTCATTTCATCATGATGACTATGCTTGTATTCTGTTATGTTTACTTTTGAGTACTTATTCCACTGCTAGTAGTTCTTCGCTAAGGAATTTCCTCACCGGCAAATTCCTCAGCGAAGAATTTCATAAAAATCACCTATTCACCCCCCTCTAGTCAATATAACGCACTTTCAATTGGTTTTAGAGCAAGGTACTCCCTTGTTCTATGTGATTTTGGTTTAACCGCCTAGAGTTTTAGTTATGTCGACCGCAGGTATGATCAAGGTCTCTGTTGGGTGTCCTACCTTCGATGGGGCATACTACCCCTACTGGAAGGATAAGATGCGAATGCATCTTGAGGCAATTGATAACGATCTCTGGTATGTTGTGGAAAATGGTGTTCCCTCAGTCACACCTTCTCTGAATGCTGCTGATGTGAAGAGATTCAAGCAACTCGATTCTCAAGCGAAGAATATCATATGTGGCCATCTGAGCAAAGGACAATATGGAAGAGTGAGTGCTTTGGAAACTGCTAAGCTTATCTGGGATAGACTGTCCAAGGTGAATGAAGGAGTCTCAACGCAGCGTGACTCTCGAGTTGATGTTCTTCGCAATCTCTTCAACCGCTTCAAAAGACTCGACAATGAAAATGTTCAACAAACCTTCGATCGCCTCACTGACATCTCAAATGAGCTTCAAGCACTTGGTGCCACTGACATCACCAACCATGAGGTGGTGAAGAAATTGCTGAGATCGCTTGATTCCTCATTTGACACTCTGGCATTGATGATACAAGAACGTGTTGATTACAAGTCACTTGATCCCGCTGATATTCTCGAGAGGCTAAATACTCATGAGTTCCAACTTGCTAAAAAAACAGATCTGTATGGTTCGAGCTATGGCAGATCACGTGCACTGAAGGCCAAGGCAGTATCTGAGTCCGAAGATGAAGACTCTGGTAGCAGCCTTGGTGATCCTGAAGAACTAAGCCATGATCTAGCTCTGCTCGTGAAGAAGTTCCAAAAGTTCTCAAGACGTGGTCGCCTTGGAAGACCCTCAAGGAGCAATGATTCCTCATCCAGTGACTACAAGAGGAGGCTTTGTCACAAGTGCAAGAAACCTGGACATTACATACAAGATTGTCCTCAGTGGGAAAAGGAATCAAAGAAGAAGAAATACAAGGATTACAATTCTGATGATACGAAGAAAAAGAAGAAATCCACAAAATCTTCATATCACAAGAAGAGCAGCTCCAAGAAGGCTAGGGCATTCATTGGAAGGAAATGGACTCTAAGGCTGAATCTAAAGAAAATGAGGAAGAGGAGACATCTGAGGAGTCCGAATCCGGAGTGGCGAGCCTAGCTCTCGCTGCTGCATTCGTCAGCAAGTCTATCTTCAACACTGAAGAAAATGACCTCACCAACAAGGCTGATGAAGGCGATGATGATTATGCTCCCACCTATTGCTTCATGGCAAAGGGTGCCAAGGTACTCAAATATACCTCCTCTGAATCAAGTGAGCATGAATTTGATGAAAACCTTAAGCCCAGCTGTTCTAAACTTGCTAAGATTGCTGTAAAACAACAAAGGGCTCTTGAAAAGGTTCAAAACATGCTAGACAAAAGTGATGATATGTTGGGTGAAGAAATGGATCGTACTAAAGCCTTGACTGAAAACCTTCAGAGACTTCAGACTAGGTTTGGCAATCTTCAATGTCATCATAACACTCTCTTATCTGATCATGAGAAGCTTTCTTATGAATTTCTTCAAAGAAAGCAAGACCTTGAGACGCTAAGAGTGAGTTATGAAGATCTTCAGAAGGAGCGCGATTCATTACTTGCTCAACAAATCAGCGCTTTTTAGGAAGAATTTGTTCCTCCTTGTTTGAAATGCATTGAACGTGAATCTGCTAATTCTTCACCTGAATGTTCAAATGCTACTAATGTTTCAAATTCTTCACATGCCTCTGTTATCACTAATTCCTCATCTGAGGACATTGCTAGTATCACTGACGATGCAGGGCTGAAGGAATTGTACATGACAGGCATGTACAAAAGCCTCAAAGGGTATCAGACTCTTTGTGATGTGCTTAAAAAGCAGATCCTCAATAGGAACCCTAGGAAAGAGGGTATTGCCTTTGAGAGGAAACTCGATGATGATGGTACATATTGGAAGCCTGAGCAGTACCCCAAAACTACATGGGTTGCTACAAAGGGACCTCCAATTGATCCATCTAACTTATCTAGATTTGCATGTGAATCTCCTCGTTCTGATGATGATTCATTTGACTCCAACTATAAACTGTTCAAAAATCAGATTGGTGAAGTATTTGCTAGATATGTTGGCACTAACTGCAGGAACGGTTCCCCTATGAAGAATATCTGGGTTCCCAAAAGATGCCTTGAAAATCTTTAGGTGAATGTCATCATGACGCCACCTGTGAAGAATAGGAACCCCAGATCAAATTCTTCATATGGACCAAATTCTTCATATGGATCCAAGTCCTCATACGGACCAAACTCCTCACATGGATCATATTCCTCAAAAGGATCAAAGTCCTCATATGAACATCATCGTGCTAACCAATCTATTTCGCAGGAAAGATCTAAGGATTATGGATATGTGCATTATTCTTCAAATCATTATGTCCACAAGTCCTCGAAGAATTTCTCTACTTACTCTTATGCTTACTCTAACCCCTCTTATGTGAAACGAAATGGACTGGCATCTATGCCACCTTTCTCTTATGGAGCTCGCAGAATGATGAACTCTTTGCCACCCCTTCAGATGTGGGTGATGAAGAAAAAGAACTAATCTCTTCTGCAGGGTCAGGTCTCGAGACGTACGTAATCGTCTGAAGAATTTGCTGGAGACCTGAGTATGCCTGATAGGACGCGGGCTAATCATGAAGAAATGAACCTTCATTTCTCACGTCCTCATACTGCTTTATCTGTTCTGTTGCTTGATGAAATTGATCTGATGAATGGATGTCATATTCTTCACTGATGAAGTATATGAGTTTGTAAGCTGCACTAATTCATCTGCAGGGTGATCAACCCAAAACCACTGAGTGGGTCCTCGATAGTGGATGTACAAATCACATGACTGGTGACAAGAATCTATTGATGGATGCTCCATTATCTCTGTCGCATCTGAAGCATATCATCTTTGCCGACAAAGGTAAAAGTCAGGTATTGGGTCTAGGTAAGGTTGTGATCACAAAGGATCGACACATGGAAAAAGTCATGCTTGTTGAGTCCTTAGGATACAACCTTATGTCTGTCTCAATGCTTTGTGATCTTGATATGGTTGTTGTCTTTGGCAAGTACCGTTGTGTTGTGGTTATGGAAGCTGACAATTCCAAAGTCTTCGAAGGCTTTAGGAGAGGAGACCTGTATATTTTTGATTTCTCTACAGGACCACAACCAGCCGTGTGCCTACTTGCAAAAGCTTCAGAAGGCTGGCTCTAGCATCGACGACTTGGTCATGCAGGCATGAGGAATTTGCATACGCTTGCGAAGAAGAAGCATGTCATCAGCATCGAGAATGTCAAATTCCTCAAGGATCACCTATGCGGAGCCTGTGAAGCTGGAAAGATGACAAAGGCCAAGCATCCAGCAAAGACTATCATGACCACTACTCGTCCATTTAAATTGCTTCACATGGATCTCTTCGGTCCTAACCATTATTCTGATGTTCAAATGATGCATCTCAATATGGCTTTGTTATTGTTGATGATTACTCTCGATACACATGGGTACACATTGTTACTTACAAACATGAAGTGCAGGAAGTCTTCAAACGATTTTCCTCGAGGGCTTCAACCAACTTTGGTGTGAAGATCAAGCACATCAGAAGTGACAATGGAACTGAGTTCAAGAATTCTGGTCTAGATGACTACCTTGATGAACTTGGTATTACTCATGAGTTATCTGCTCCTTACACTCCTCAGCAGAACAGCATCGTGGAGCGCAAGAATAGGACTCTTGCTGAGATGGCTTGCACTATGCTTGATGAATAGAAAATGCCTCATCGGTTCTAGATTGAGGCAATTGATACTGCGTGCCACATCATCAATAGAGTATATCTTCACAAATTCTTCAAGAAGACTTCCTATGAACTCCTCACTGATAAGAAACCCAATGTAAGTTATTCAAAGTCTTCGGTGCCAAATGTTGGATTAGAGATCCTCATTACAACTCAAAATTTGCACCGAAAGCACATGAAGGTTTTATGCTTGGTTACGGAAAGGACTCGCACACCTACAGAGTCTTCAACAACGTTCTTCACAAGGTTGTTGAAACTGTAGATGTGCGGTTCGATGAAACTAATGGCTCGCAAAGAGAGCACCTACCTACTATGATAGATGAACCAGCACCTGAGGAAACTATCAAGTTCAAGGCTACTGAGGATGTCATTCCTACTGAAGAATCTGCTGAAGAATTCATTCTAGAACATGAAGAACGTCAAGCTAATGCACCTGAAGAAAATACTGAAGAAAATGGTGCTGAAGAGAATGCTGATAAAGTTCCTCAACGACAACCAGCTCGTCCTCGCATTGCAAAAGAAGTGCAAGTTGAAAAGATCATCAATGACATCAAAGCGCCAGGTCCTCTCACACGCTCAAAAGCTTCACATTTATCTAACTTTTGTGGGCACTATGCCTTTGTCTCTATCACAGAGCCCACTAAGGTAGATGAAGCATTTCTGGAGCCTGAGTGGATTCAGGCCATGCAAGAAGAATTACATCAGTTCGAGCTCAACAATGTCTGGGAACTGGTCAAACGTCCAGATCCTCGCAAGCACAATATCATTGGCACAAAGTGGATCTACCGCAACAAGCAAGATGAAAATGGCCTTGTGGTGAGGAATAAGGCACGGCTCGTAGCTCAAGGCTACACACAGGTTGAAGGAATTGACTTCGATGAAACTTTTGCACCTGTTGCTAGACTTGAGGCTATTCGCATATTACTTGCTTATGCTAACCATCATGATATCACTTTATATCAAATGGATGTGAAAAGTGCATTCCTCAATGGTAAGCTTGAGGAAGAAGTATATGTTGCTCAACCCCTAGGTTTTGAAGATCTCAAGAATCCTGACAAAGTCTTCAGACTCAACAAGGCCCTCTATGGCCTTAAGCAGGCCCCACGGGCGTGGTATGATACCTTGAACGAATTCTTCATGAAGAAAGGCTTCAAACCCGGTTCACTCGACCCTACTCTTTTCACTAAATCTTATGATGGTGAATTGTTTGTGTGCCAAATATATGTTGATGATATTATCTTTGGCTGTACTGACCAACGTTATAGTGATGAATTTGCCTATATGATGAGTGAAGAATATCAAATGTCTATGATGGGAGAGTTGGAATTCTTCTTAGGTCTTCAAATTCGTCAACAACGCAATGGCATATTCATATCTCAGGAGAAATACCTCAAGGATGTACTGAGGAAATTCGGCATGCAAGATTGCAAAGGCGTCAAAATTCCTATGCCCACAAATGGCCATCTGTGCACTGATGAAAATGGTATTGACTTCGATCATAAGGTATACCGCTCCATGATTGGTTCTTTATTGTACTTATGTGCATCTAGGCCAGATATAATGCTTAGTGTTTGCATGTGTGCCCGATTTCAAGCTACACCGAAGGAATCACACCATAAGGCTGTGAAGCATATTCTTCGATATCTAGCTCACACACCAACACTTGGATTATGGTACCCCAAGGGCTCGGCTTTTGATCTCATTGGATATTCTGACTCTGACTATGCTGGTGATCGTGTGGACCGCAAGTCAACATCTGGTACATGTCATTTCCTCGGACGATCTTTGGTCTGTTGGTCCTCGAAGAAACAGAACTGCGTATCACTATCTACTGCTGAAGCTGAGTACATTGTCGCTGGTTCTTGCTGTGCTCAATTGCTATGGATGAAGCAAACTCTCAAGGACTATGGCGTCAACATGAAGAATGTGCCTCTCTTCTATGACAATGAGAGTGCCATCAAGATTGCTCACAACCCAGTTCAGCACTCAAAGACTAAGCACATTCAGATTCGTCATCATTTTCTTCATGATCATGTGTTGAAGGGCGACATTTCTATTGAGCATGTGAAGACTGAAGAACAGCTAGCCGATATCTACACAAAGCCCTTGGATGAGAAGAGATTTAGCAAGTTGCGGTGTGAGCTAAATATCCTAGAATCTTTGAATGTTCTTTGAAAAGGACACTCATCCTAACACTTATGCAAAATTGATGACTTAGATGTGCAACACATGAAGAAACATTTTTCTTCGGTCAATGAAGAATAACACTCTAAGTGTGAAGAAATTAACGAAGAATTGATTCTGAGAACCCTATGATAATTGTATGCGGTGTCTGAAATCATCATTCTTATACGGTGGGTCACGCCACCACCAAAAGTTGAAATTCCTCAGTTGTTCATATTCTTCAGCTTTGCATTGTCTTCACTGTTTCCGTCGTTTTTCTTCATTGGCTATATATATATGAGTTTATGTCCTCTACAGCATTCACTTATTGCTAATTCTTCAAGTTGGTTTTTCTGCTAAGTGAATGTGATCGGACCCTTTCCCCCTCTATGCTATACTCAACCCAATCTGTTCACAAATTCTTCATGTGCGTTCTATTTGAAACTCGTTCAAAATCTTCACTATGTCCTTGTCAGCTGAAGAAATTGCGAACGGAACTTTAAAACCTATCTTATCTAAATTTTCGGCTTTGCCGCTCAAACCGTTCCGCATCCCACGATACACTTATCCTTTCACCCACAATCGCACACGATCTCCACCTCTCAGTACGTGGGTGACACATGTCAAGCGAATGAGAAGGGTCAGGGGCACGTTCATCCAATTTCTTCGGGCGAACAGTTTTTCACCGTGGCTATAAATACCCCTCTTCCCCTTCCTCACGTCTTTTACTCCGCTCGACCTCTCTCCAGCTCGAGCTTCTCAAACCCTAGCGCCACCGCTACTTCATCGTCGCCGGTGAGGAAGAGCTTCACTGCCTCGACCTCGTCGTCGCCGTACTCGCGCTGGCCGCGGAAATCTTCACTCCGCCGCTGCCGTAGTCGTCTTCCTCCGCCGAGTTAGGGCGTGGAAGAACTACACAGATGAACTTCACCTCTCCACCTCACTGTTCGTCGTGTTCTTCATCCAGGGTAATTAAAAGTTACTTTTACTGCCCTCGTTGATTCGAATGATTATCTACAAAATCTTCAAAGGTGTTTTTCTTCATATCTTCACACACTAAAACACCTCTCATATCATCTGTTCTTGATTCGTTTCTCTAAGCTATGTTTTTCTTCAAGATTCCTCAAAATGTGTGGATCCTTGATCTACACATCTCTGGAACCTAAGACAAAGAACGCTTAGTGAAATTCTTCAAGACTCACCTGGTACTTTGCAAAACCTTCTGAGAACGCATATGACCTCTCCAAATTCCTCGCAACTATACTCTATTCACAGGTACTCATGTCAGCTGCCGAATCACTAGGTTCTCATCAACCTAACTCATTTGTAGTGTTCCTCGAAGAAAAGTTGCATACTTCTTTAGAAAATTCAATTGTTCAAATTCCTCAACTGAAGAAAATGGCTGACGGTAAAAAGCCAAAGAAAGGAGGAAAGAGGGTTGAGGTCAACACAGCGTTTGAAATCCCTGATGACATATATAAGGATTACTGCACTCTTGATGAGGCCAAGTTTGGAAAAGAAGACAAAAATCAGAGGATAGAAAGGAGATGGGCAAGATAGTGGAGGGAGTACAGGTATGTTACTCCAAAGTACATGAAGAAATTCGCACTAAATCCTCCATGCCCATGATCTCCATTGGCACCTGGCCAAATAGTTGATCCCACCAGCCTCAAGTGCAGTGAGGACTATCTTGATGAATGGGCCAAGCACCAAGCCAAGTTGGCTAAGCAAGCCAGAGAAGCAGTGAGGAAATTTAATGAAGACTCTGCTGCTGCTGCCTCTGATGAGGCCTCTGCTGCCAAGCCGAAGAAGGCTATGTCAAAGAAGCCTGCGCGCAAGCCAAGTGCTTCACCAACAGTGCTCTCAAGGCCAAGTTCCTCAGCAATGCCCTCACGGCCAGAATCCTCAAAGCCCTCATGGCCAATTCCTCATGCTGCTACTGCTCCTCAAAAGTCCTCAGCTCCTCCGCCAAAGTCTTCGGCCGCTCGGACAAAGACCTCTGCACCTGTGCATCTTGCCACGTGTCAAAGGACCACATGCATCTCAATTGCCTCAGGAGCTTCAGCTAGTTCCTCAGCTGCACCAAATTCCTCAACATGACCCTCTCTACTAAAGACAAAGGCCACTCCTGGACGAGGTCCTCGCCCTAGTCCTCAGAAGAAGCAGGTCGCCTTCCAAGTGACGTCTGAAGAAGACGAAGCTGATGATGATGAACTTGCTGAAATCATCAGAGATAGGCAAGTCAGGGCCGCTAGAGCCAAGGGAACATATGTGCCACTGCTTTTGGATCCCAAGTTGATCCTCGAATACATTGATGTTTGGCACAAGAACCCCAACAATCCCATGCCTGATTTCAATCTGACTCCTAGCCAAAGTCACATGCTGACCCATTTCATCCAAGAAGAAAAATGGAAATATGAGAAGGCCAGGGAGATCAAGAAAGCGCAATACAAGATGGAGAAATTTCTGAAGAACAACGTTGTCACTATGACAACTGATGAACTTGTAAAAATCCAATCTGAAATCAAAACCCTCAGCGATGACTTCAAAGCCTACTATGCTGATTGGCAAGGAGCCAAAGTCAGATTTGTAAAGATAACTAAACAGTTCACTTCCAATGTTGTTGCCCCAACGCAACCGGAAATTCTTCAGGCTGAAGCATCTGCTCAACCGACTGAAGAACATGCCAGCACCGCTGATGAAAATCAGGCTACTGAAGAAAATGTGAGTTCCAGGGCTAATGACTGCATTCCAGCCGCTAAAGAAATTGCCAGGGCATCCTCTTGTGGTGCGCCTGAAGAAACTGAAGAAATCAGGGCAACTGCATCAGTTGTGCCCGAAGAAAATCAACCAGATTCTTCTGCTCCTCCTGCGCCAACACCAACTCCGATTCTTCCATCTGCATCAGATGTGAATAAGACCAAGGTTGCAGAGCGTGCAGCAGTGAAGAAAAGGAAAGCATCAGCTACTTCAGATTCTTCAGCTCCGAAGAATATGAAGCCTTTGACCAGTTCATTTGCTAATCCCATTAATGTTGTTCCAATCTCAACCATGCCATCAAAGGACCTTGTTCCTTTTGGTGAAGAATATGAGATCCCTAGCGGATCTGATGAAGAAAATCATTTTGCTGCTTCGTCAGAGCAGATTGATGAAGAAATTGAAGTGGATGCGATCCCTTTAACACTTGTTATCTCCTCACCTATGCCTCAGTTCACAGCTGAAGAGGCTGGCATTGAAGAAATGGAAGATGAAGATGTGGACGTTGGCTGCTCCACACCAGTGATGAGTGATGAATTTTGGGAAAGTCAGCATCCAAACTCTCCAATGTTCACACCGTTGCAGGAAATACCTCAGTCCCCCGCACAAACTGTTCAAATGGGCTCTGAAGAAACTCACCCCACTTCATCTGTACAAGAGGAAATTCCAGCCACTAGTGCTGGAGAAACTGCTGATGTTGAACATCTGAAGACACAGACTGCCACTGAAGAGGAACCAGAAATTCCTCAGCCTAAAGAATCTGAGATTGTGATTCCTGAGGTCGTGATGCAACTCACTGACACTCCTATGCCCAAGCCAAAGAATCCATTCTCACGCAAGCAAAAGTTCAAGGCTGATGATTTCTTTGGCGAGCACGTATTCTTCGAAGACTACAACCCATATGATTCTGCTCGTATAAGGAAGAGGCATTTCTGGACTGCTAGTCAAGCAAATTTCTATTCCTCAGTGTTGTTCAACAAAGAGAAAATCTTCTACCATGAGCACATTCCTCACGTGGATATGGAATCTCTGTCGTGTTTCGTGCTAGTCCTCAGTGTTCTTCACGATGCTGGACTGTTAAACTTTTGCTCTGGCATCTGTGATTGGAATGAAGAACTGATTCTTCAATTTTATGCAATGCTGCACATCACAGGAGATTCTGAAGATGTGAATTCATGGGTGCTGGACTGGATGTCTGAGAACACTCACTACACAGCACCAACTACTGAATTTCTTCGTGCCTTACCACTCAGTCCTCCCCTTGAAGAAGCTCGTTGCATCTACAGTGAACCTGAGCTTACAAATCACTACATGCAAGTTATAATGAAACCTTTGAAGCCAGGTCAGGCCCCACGAACCAAATTCCTTGTGAAGGAATTACTCTATGTGCCCAGAACTGTCTATCATATTCTTACGAGGACAATGAGTCCTATCAAAGGTCACGACTCTTCTGATGAGGAAATTGTTGGCATCGTGAAGAATCTTGTATTCAACATCGTTCCTGGCATTCCTGTCAATTATCACGATTTCTTCATGAGGACTCTGGCAAATGTTGCACTGTCTCCGTTTGAGCTGAAGCCTTATGCACCTTGGATTATGAGATTCCTGAGAACAAGGTCTTCACTCAACTACAAAGCTGATTTTCAGAATCACCTCAGCTACTTGCCCCCAATTGAAGTCCTCAAGCAGACCTATTCCTCAGTTGATGAAAAGGGCAAGGCACCAGCTGTTATAGATGAAGGCATTCGTCCATTGGATGGACAGTTCCGCAAAGCTGCCTCTTATTCCACCAATGATGACTCTGCCACACATGACTGTGCCAATGCACCCAAGTCTACTCCTCAAGACACTGCTCCTCGTGTGATGACTGATCGTGAGCTTCTGCTTAGTCTTCACCAGAAGGTGGATCGAAATCATAAATGGGTTAAGCGTCAGTTTGGTTCATTTCTTCACAACATGACTGCTACACACAATGAAGTGAAGAAAAACCATTACTACCTCCATGAAGTCTTCGGTCGCACCTGGGCAATACTGTCACATCTGTATGGTGAAGAAGATCTGAAGAAAATGGGTCTCAAGGAAGATTTTGACTAGTCTGCACCTCCACCGAAGAAATTCAAGAAGGTCAAGGTTCCTTCCTTGGTGGCCAGCTCATATTCTTCATCACGCGACACTGATGAGAATGAAGACTTGGATGACACTGCGACAGGCCCTACTACGACAAACGACCCCAACAACGCTGGTGCTCCTTCATCAACTTGATATTCTTCAGGGGCGTTAGTCCTCATATTCGATCCTTTTGGTCATTTGATGACAAAGGGGGAGAATTTTGAGTTAGTCTTCAAGCGGGTCTTTCTATATGGGCATTTTTTTTAAGTTACAACTCTCGTTCTTCTGAGAATTTATTGGATCGAGTTGTAAACTTAAACCCGATGGTGCTCTAATACTTTTGATATGTTTTTCTGCATGCTTATTCCTCATATATGCTAATGCATGCATGTTGAATTACATCAGTCACCATATTTCATCATGCATTTCAAATTCTTCACTTTTATATGTCAAATGCGTGTATGAATTACAAGATATAGGGGGAGATCTCCATGATTCTACTCTTCAAGTGTGCAATGCTTCAAAAGAAAATACCTCACCATGCACATATTCAGGGGGAGTTCTTCTATATCTTGCAATCAAATTCCTCAATAACAGTATTTACACTTTATATGGTTATCCCCGTTGAAAACTTAACCTATATTGTCATCAATCACCAAAAAGGGGGAGATTGTAAGCTTACTGGTTCTATTCCCTCAACTCTTTCATTTCCTCATAACTATGTTGTGTGTTTGTTCATATCTGTGTTTGAAGACTTTGACTGAAGACTTTCTCAATTTCCTCAGTTCAATTTCTTCAGTCTGTTTGTCTTCATCATGTGTTATCTTGTGCTTACGCTTCCTGTACTCTGTGCCTGTCTTCATTTCATCATGATGACTATGCTTGTATTCTGTTATGTTTACTTTTGAGTACTTATTCCGCTGCTAGTAGTTCTTCGCCAAGGAATTTCCTCACCGGCAAAATCCTCAGTGAAGAATTTCATAAAAATCGCCTATTCACCCTCCCTCTAGTCTATATAACGCACTTTCAGTGAGTGTTTTTTGTGTTGGGGGGAGGTTGATTTCGTGAATGTATTTGTGGGAATATGTGTCGATGACATCTCAAACAAAATTTTGCATGCAATGTGTGTGAAATCGAGGCCTATCCATATCATATATATAGAGGGTCGGGCAATCCACGAGAAGAGAGGGAGGGGTCATAGATATCGATAGAGTCGAAGAGAGGATCAAGTGGGTAGGTGCGAGATTGATGAAGAGAGCCATTGAAATTGTGTGTGTGTGAGTCTGTGTGTGTGTGTGTGTGCAAGTCAAAGATATAGGGCGACTGACCTAGCTACCGGAACGTCAAAGGGCACAGGTCAAGTTTGTGTGTGGCAGGGAGACATGACTAGAGCGCTCGATGTATCGGTGTGTGTGTGGGAGGGGGTGGGGGGAGGGGTAGGCATATGCCTAACTATAGAGGTAGAACGACTCATATATGTGTTGAGAAGGAGAGACCCAGCTATGTCTTGAGGGAGATCGGTCGACATCCATACATAACTGAAGGATGGGAAATAGGATGGGACAGAGAGAGGGAGAGAGAGAGAGAGAGAGAGAGAGGAGAGAGAGGGAGGGAGAGGGGTAGAGTGCTGGATGGGTGATGGAGTTGCTTCTCAAAGATGGTGGGAGAGGCCTACTAGACAAACTGAGGGTGGAACTGCAATATTATCAATAAGAGTGGGGATGTGTTTCTGTGTGTGCCTGTGTGTGATAGATCTGTTGGGACACATCCATGGATGATGAAGGAGAACCATGTGTTCGGTAAGAAAACTTAACTAGATCTGTAGATCAATTGTTGTTTGTCGGAGGAAGTGTGGCACCCTGGCTCAGAGAAACCGGAACGCCCCGTATTCCAGCCCAGAGATCGAGAAGAAGTCTTCTGGAATACGGCACTACTTAGCATAGAACAAACCAGCTTTATATTATTACACAAACATGAATACAAGGTCTCCTATATTACAGGGAATAACATCAGCACGACGACACTACGCCATCCTTAGTTGCTCTATGCAAGCAGCAGAACAACTTGAAGCAGCGGAAAAACTTCTAGCAGTGGAACAACGATGACGTTGGTGAACTCCACTCCGCAGGGACTCTGGCTGGAACGCTTATCCTAGCTCGCACGAACGGAAACCACAACAAGCAATCAAGCAATCAAATCCGGCATGACCTGCAAACTGGCATGACACGCCAGGTCAGTACATTGAATGTACTTGCAAGCTCACAATAACCAGAAGCATTCAAGACAAACAACAGCATGGCAATTACAGGTTAAGCAAGAATTATCATGAGATCATAAGGATAGCATGGCATGAACAACATGAACATGATACAGCTAGAGCAATATGAGCATGCCATGGACATATAAATCTGACGATACTAGCATGCAACATGATGACATTATATGCACCATTTATTCTGCTCGGGTTACTTCGTAACCATCACATGCATCACTTACCAACCTCGGACATTACACGATCATCTCAGGATCGAATCAAGCTTGGTATAAACAATACCGTAGAAATCATTAAAATGACCACAAGGAGATTGATCTTTACCCACGATTCTCGCACAACATCACGAATATTCAACATCTCGGTATCCTCGATACCAAGATGATCATCTCATGATCACGAACAGAACCACTCTTGGTTCAATGGGTTACCTCGTAACCAAACGGTGATCATTCCGGCGATCACAACCATGACCAACACTTGGTCTCAAACGGTGATCTTTCAAGCGATCACAACGAACTTATCTCATCATCGAACCTTGGTTGTTATTAAGCACATTATTATTAATTACCGTTGACTCACAGTGTGACCAACTACGAACTGGGCCCTTATCCACGGGCGTAGCTATAGATAGGTTTAATATACACTCTGCAGAGGTTAGTACACTGTACCCACACCACGGAACCCATGGCCTCACACTCCCATTCGGGTGGACCAACGGCATTCCGACAAAACCGATCTGCTGCCATGACACTCTCCCGGCCACTCCGACTCACTCCCCACTGGGCTAGTCCTGGGTGGCCCCGTGTGTACCAAAGACACCAACGACCACCATCGTGGCCAAACATAAACGGTCCCAAACGGGGACCCAGATCCATAACAACAACAACGGGCACACAAGGCTTATGTTTGCCTACCTGATCAGGGTAGCGCGCGCCCATAACCTTTCCTCATTGGAGGCACCGGCGAGAGGCACGACAATAGACCTAGTTAGGACCTTCCCATAAAGGTAAGCATGTTTGCACTGGTCAGTTTGATATGGTGGCACCATGACTTAGTCAACAGTTGTTCAAGTTCAGTGTATTCCGGTTAAACTTGAATGCAATATGCTGAGCCATGATAAACTTAACATGATGCAATTACAAAGCATGAGCATGATATCAACATAAGCATGGGGGTGCAACATAAATATCCACCATATCAACAATGAATCATATCCAACTGAGCATATCACAAGTACACACTACTCATAGCATAACATGAACATCAACAATAAATATCATGCAATAACACATCAATCATATTACCAAGTAAACACTTAACCATCTAACAGCAAAGGAACAATGCATTTTAATAGTACTCGGTAACCGATGTTAGTCATGCACCGAAGAAGATGACCAACCCAACATGTAATACTATCAAGCATGGCAATATGAAAGTAATACTAGCAAGTAGCTCATGATAACAAAGTGCATGAAACATAGCATGATGGTAATCAGCGATCCATAAACATAACCGAAATAACTACATCAGTAGCAAAGCAATCATAATTATTAAATATTCAAGTTGAAAACCAATGCTACTACATGGCTATCATGCAAATGGTGGTTGTGGCTTACCTGGGGATGAAGAAGGCACCGGGGAGAAATGTGGTGAAGCCGCGGAAGGAAACGCCGGACGGTTCTCTCTCAAAGAGGGCTGATTAGAGGCAAGGGCATAATGGTCATTTTCACTATGATACCACCTAGTTAAATGATACCAAAAGATAGAGCTCGACAAGACGAAGAAGTGAGTGCTGGTTTCACCTCGATCGGAGTTACAGTTGAAAAGTTGTAAGGAGTTGAAGATCAGGGACCAATCTGTGAATATTTTCATCACCAACGGGTCCCTGGGAGGAAAAACTGAAAGCGCATAAGGGGAAATACGTTTTGTGAAACAGAAAGCGTATTCTAAAGCGAAGTAGATTGGAAATACATTTTCGAAACAGGAAAGCGTACCCGAGAGAAACCTGTCTCCACTTATCCACGTGGACCTGTGGCTGGAGCCACTTCCAAGCGGGGCCCAGGCGCAGGGGGAGGGGGCACGGGAGTTCGTCTCCTTCCTCCCGCTCTTGTGCTCCGTGCAGGACAGAGGAGGAGTAGGGGAGGAAGCGGCGAGGGGGCCGGCCAGCTCCGGCCATCTCTGGCCGAGCCGAGGGCACCAGCGGGATCAGGGCAGTGAGGGGGTCCCGTTCAGAGGGAGCACGGCCGCCGGGGAGGAGAGGGGTGGAGGGGAGAGGTGGCGCCAAGAGGAGGACCAGGACGGGCAGGCGGTGGTGCTCTCCGTCGAATCAGGCACTCCGGCGAGGGGGCAAGTGGGTGGGACGGATGAGTGGAATGAGGAGGGCTCGGTGGGAGGAGGAGAGGAGGCTCGGGTTGGCCAGAATCATGCCGAGGCCGAGGCGGCCACGGAGGATGACAACGACCAACGGCGAGATCGGAGCACTCTGGTGGTCGAGGAGGCTTGGGAAGAGGCTGGTGAGGTGCGGAGGGGTTCGGGGGTCCTTATATAGGCGCGGAGGAGGGCTCTAGAGCTCACGGACGAGCTCCCAGCCAAGCTTTAATGGCGGGCAGAGGCTGGACACGGCATGGGCATGGCTCTAGCGGCGTATTGATGGCGAATAACGACGAAGAAGCGATGCAGGGAGATGCAGTCAAGCACGCGCGAGCTCCTAGACAACGTTTGAGGTCGAGACGAGGAGGGAGGAGATGAGCATAGTGGCCGGACCGATCCAGAGCTTGCACTATGTGTGTCACCAGCGTGATCACCACGGGCACTAGTGCAAACGGCGCGTTCTGGCCGGGCCGACCATGTCCAGTAGATGGACCGCCGTGCCCTTTGTCAAAATGAAGAAAGAATTGGGTCCAAGGGCAAAGAAGAGATTTGCAGATGGCCCCAAAGCAAGCCAGCAGCCAAGTATTTGTGCTGTGCAATGGGGACACCAGCTTGGTAACACAGTAAATAGTTTGTCCAGTGATGATCACACACTAAGGTGATGTTTATTACCAAAAATCAGACTAAGAGGAGGAGTTTAGATGAGGGTTGCTGTCGAAACCACTACAATGGCCAGAATTAGGGATTTGGATGATGCACTCACATGGAGAGGCAAGTTGAGCTGAAATTTGGCAAGGCCTAATTATTTGATCATATGAAGATGTTGTAAAATTTTCATACCAATGGATTTACCAAAATGGTACTTCCTTCACGGCTATCTTCACTGGTCGGAATCTTGAAATAATTCTAGAGAAATATTGGCTAAGTGAAACGGTTCCAAATTTGGTGGAGAGATGTTATTGTGGTATGAGAATGCTCTGGTAAATTTTCAGGCAAAAGGAAGCAATATAAAATGTACTTGCTTCACAATCTGAAAATATTGACAAAAGCAAAGAATTGGTCATGTGCTCACATAGATCAAGGGATGGAGCTGAAATTTGGAGGAGTGTCATAATATGATCACATGAAGTAGTGTGCAAACTTTCAACTCATTTTGATAACCCTAGCTAGCACTTCATTCACAAAGGCTTCCCTCAGACAGGAACTTGGAAAAATCACTGAGGAAGTTTGGCTCGGCAAATAAAGTTGAATTTTGGTACAGGTCAATTATTTGGACAGGAAAAGGTGTCCAAAAAGTTTGGGGTCAAATGGGCAGAGATAAATAGCACTTGCTTCACAATGTGCCATTTAGGGCAGAATAGGAAATGAATTTATTGAGCATAATGAAAAATATGGTCAATGAAATATTTTTCCATATTTGAGGAAGCTATGACCCAAATAATTTATAAGAATTATTTGGGGATTTTTGGATGGGCAGAAATATAGGTTGCTTCACTACCTAGGGCAGATAGGGTTATTCCTTTAATAGGAAAATGAATATTCCTGAGAAAAAGAAATTAGGGTTTGGTCAAGCAGTGGGGTGACATGATCTTGGCAAGGTTTTGGGAATGATGAGCCACTTGGGAGGGGGAATAAGGATGATTTCCCATGTGACAAGGCCACAGAACAACTCCAAGAAGAGAAACAGAGCAAAAACCAATTAAATTAAAAGAAAAGGAAAAGGGCCAAAAACCAGGATGTTACAAACCTCCCCCCCCCCTAAAGAAATCTTGTCCTCGAGATTTGGTTGCTCGGGGAAAGAGTATGACTTGAGGACACCGTTTCCAGCTCGGGTATCCTTTTTCCCTTATTTATTGTTCCCCCAAGAATTTCAGATGATTAACTTACCTTGCTCTGGGGTGGCTTGCTTCACCTTTCCCAGATTCTGACGGGTCTTTGCTCATATACCAATTCTTTTTTTACTGACATTAATTCTCCATCCCGTGGGGATGTCCAATGGATCTGAGCATAAATTTTCTTTTGGTCCTGAAAACCTTTTTGCTTCCATCATGGGGTTGCTTCAAATAAATACAGGCCTTCTGGTTTCAATAAATGCTGAGAATTAATCATGGCCATCTTTTGACGGGATCTGACTGCTCCTAAGTGGTACTGATCTATTTTGATTTATTCCGTTGGCTCGAGCATGAGATAGGTACCAATGATTCGACTGCCTTTTGTCAGGAGCAATATAACGGTGTATAGCTATGTCATACCTCAAATATTTTCATCTTGAGACTGGCCCATCAGGGGCTGATGGATAATTGATTTTCCTAATAGACTGGCCATGTACTTGATTCCGTTGGTGAGTATACAGGGTCTGAGATGATTGTTTGGATTTTGATTTTCTCATTTTGTCGGTATACCCATTTGGATTTTCCCACCTAACCATTCCAAGCGGGTCAGCGGGATATGAAATCCTTGTAAAATAGAGTAGGCCGCTGAGAGTATATCTTTGTGGATCCATATGGAATTAGAACCACTAACTGATTTGGGTATCCGGACCTTGATGGTGATGCAAAAATCATCATACCTTTGTTGTCAGTCTCACCCTTTAATGGTCATGATTTTCTTTGTGAGGATACCTTACTGAAATAACTTGGCCACACCTGTCCTTGATTCTTCGTATGACCAGGGACGTGATTAGTGCAATATTTTTTACATTATTCCCTTGTGCTTGTTTTCTGACCTGGGTCCGCACATATATGACATATAATCGGGACTTGTAGCGGTACAAAGAATGTTGTTGAGGCCAATCATACAAGAAGGTGACAAGGTTTTAAGGACATCTCCTTGTCAGTTGCGGGAATAATGACCTTGATGACCATTATCAAGACTGCTGATTCTGTGATGTCATCCCCAGAATCTTGTCAATTCTTGTAATTCATGGGATGTATCTCTACTTATTTTCCTTTTCCTGACTCGTGAGGTTGTGGGATCTGTACTTTCCTTAGGTATATCTATTGGATCCTTGCCGCAATCTCGTATGAGTGACTAGTATGACTGGGGATACATGCCCACCATATATAAGATTCACATGCAACCAAACATTGGCTTTCTCAAGAAGACACATGCCATGACGTATTTGTGCTTCCGACAAAATGTTGCGAGTCTGATTCTTGAGCGGTACTGCCATACCTTGGCAACTTATCATATAACCTCTGAGGATGGTGTATTAGTATGATACTGATGCAGACTGAATGGCTTAGGAGAGAAGCCATCTAACTAGCTTGCCGAGGAAGACTTGTTATCTTCTGCTCAAATCTTTTGTATGTGTATGGGGCAGAAGAAGGCTCTATAGCTTACACATGAAGCTTGGTCTGATTATTGTGCTGGAGAAGCCTGAGTTCCGTACTTGAGAAGCTTCTCCTCGGGTTTGCTTGTTGTGAAAAATTCATTTCCGTCTATCAGAAGCTTTTACCAAGGTATCTTGCTGAGAAAGACCGGGTATCTTGGACCGGAAATTGTGCACATATCAGGCTGAGGAAAATCAAGGAGCCTTGCATCATAAATTTCTTTCGATAGCGTGTGAAATAATACTGAGTTTCTTACATCCAAAGCTTCATACTATGATATGCATACTGAAATCCACACACACACCCATAATATTTGGTGGCTGATTATTTGCACGAGAAAATTTGTTTGACTGTCTTCCTTGAGCATATCACACTGACCTTATTTCGGATGATAACATATTTCAAGCATCATACATTGCTGAGCCAAAATTTGTATATGACCCATACCTTTGACTGAAAATATACCGTTGATCTTGTACCTGACTTGTCTTGATGTTGACTGGATCGTTACTACTGTGAGGATTTTGTACTGATGTAGACTTGAGTTATCCATACTGTTGTGAGGAGTGCACACTAATGCAAAATTGATTATCAGCCTCAAGATCAGATATTGCCCATTTTACGGCAGACGACTGAGAATTCCATTTTGTTTAGCTGAGTTTCCAAATATTCAAACTCCTTGCTGATTCTTCAGGTCTGATGGCGGTTGATGAGCAAATCTTTGTAGGGGAAAAACAATGTAACACTGGGGCCCAAAACGAAAGAAGCAAAAGAAAACTCAAGCACACAACAATCAATTCACACACAATCAATGTCACATAGTACTGCTAGTCACACAATATGTAGGCCTACTTAAGCACACGAATCTTGCGGGATCTCCAGTTCTACGATCTAGCATTTGTGACGGTGTGCACGAGGACGAATAAATGTGTGGAAGAATTAGTGTAAACAGCGCTACACCAAGTGCTAGCTTAGCCAGGTAGCAACCTGGACTAGCTCGGAGGCGAGGACGCACTCGATAAACCTGTAGTGGGACACGAAGGTCGCAACCACATTATTATCAAGCGGACGGAAAAAAAATCCGTACTCGTCCAAGGAATAGGATAGCGGGGGAAAACTGAGGCTGCTGATATTGCCCTTTCTTGATAACTAAGATCAGTAAGGGTTGCCAACACGACAAAATAAAAGAGCGATTCGGGATAGAAGCATGTCCATCACCGAAACGATAGGCGGGGCTGAAAGGAGGATATCAGCGAGAAAATTGAGCACCATTTTTGCAAACAGTGTCGGGATCACTTGGCATCACTCTGCTGGGACAATAATGACACCAAACACCAAAGAACGAGAAAGAAAAGAAAAACTGGAGAAATGCAAAGGTTGAGCTGTAGTGGATCCAAACTGATGCCAGCTACACTCACCAAATAAACCGTTAGCAACAAATACTAAGGCTATATGCATGCTATGCAACAAACAAATGCAGCAACCAAAAGCAATAAACAAGCCGGACGTTTAAACTACCGATTTCTACCGGTTTCTACCACTCGCGCTGACTAGGGCGTCCTACAGCCATACTTGCTCTGATACCAAGCAATGTGGCACCCCCGCTCAGAGAAACCAGAACGCTCCGTATTCTAGCCTAGAGATCGAGGAGAAGTCTTCTAGAATACGGCACTACTTAGCTTAGAACACACTAGCTTTATATTATTACACAAATAGGTATACAAGGTCTCCGATATTACAGGGAATAACATCGTCACGGCGACACTATGCCATCCTCAGTTGCTCTATGCAAGCAGCAGAACAACTCAAAGTAGCGGAAAAACTTCTAGCAGCGGAACAACGACGACGTTGGTGAACTCCACTCTACAGGGACTCTGGCTGGAACACTTATCCTAGCTCGCACGAAGGGAAACCACGACAAGCAATCAAGCAATCAAATCCAGCATGACCTGCAAACTGGCATGACACGCCAGGTCAGTACATTGAATGTACTTGCAAGCTCACAATAACCACAAGCATTCAAGACAAACAATAGCATGGCAATTACAGGTTAAGCAGGAATTATCATGAGATCATCAGGATAGCATGGCATGAACAACATGAACATGATACAGCTAGAGCAATATGAGCATGGCATGGACATATAAATCTGACGATACTAGCATGCAACATGATGACACTATATGCATGGTTTATTCTTCTCGGGTTACTTCGTAACCATCACATGCATCACTTACCAACCTCGAACATTACACGATCATCTCAGGATCGAATCAAGCTTGGTATAAACAATACCATAGTAATCATTAAATGACCACAAGGAGCTTGATCTTTACCCACGATTCTCGCACAACATCACGAATATCCAACAACTCGGTATACTCGATACCACGATGATCATCTCATGATCACGAACGAAACCACTCTTGGTTCAACGGGTTACCTCGTAACCAAACGGTGATCATTCTGGCGATCACAACCATGACCAACACTTGGTCTCAAAAGGTGATCTTTCCGGCGATCACAACCAACTTATCTCATCATCGAACCTGGTTGTTATTAAGCACATTATTATTAATTACTGTTGACTCACAGTGTGACCAACTACAAAGTGGGCCCTTATCCGCGGGCTATCGATAGATTTAATATACACATTGCAGAGGTTAGTACATTGTACCCACACAACGGAACCCATGGCCTCGCACTCCCATTTGGGTGGACCAACGGTGTTCCGACAAAATAGATCTACTACCATGACACTCTCCAGACCACTCCGACTCACTCCCCACTGGGCTAGTCCTGGGTGGCCCCGTGTCTACCAAATTCACCAACGACCACCGTCATGGCCAAACATAAACGGTCCCAAACGGGGACCCGAATCCATAACAACAACGGGCACACAAGGCTTATGTCCGCCTACCTGATCAGGGTAGCGCGCGCCCATACCTTCCCTCGTTGGAGGCACCGGCGAGAGGCACGACAATAGACCCAGTTAGGACCTTCCCATAAAGGTAAGCGTGGTTGCACTGGTCAGTTCGATATGGTGGCACCATGACTCAGCCAACAGTTGTTCAAGTTCAATTGAATCCGGTTAAACTTGAATGCAATATGCTGAGCCATGATAAACTTAACGTGATCAATTACAAAGCATGAGCATGATATCAATATAATCACGGGATGCAACATAACTATCCACCATATCAACAATGAATCATCTCCAACTAAGCATGGCATAATGACGAGCATGAATATTACAAGTGCAACACTACTCATAGCATAACATGACCATTATCATCAGCAATAAATACCATGCAAGAACACATCAATACATTACCGAGTAAATACTTATCCAACTAACAGCAAAGGAACAAAACATGTTAACGGTATTCGGTAACTCACACTAGTCATGCACCGAAGAACATGACCAACCCAACATGTATTACTACCAAGCATGGCCAATATGAAAGTAATACTAGCAGGTAGAACGTGATAACAGAGTGCAAGAAACATAGCATGATGGTAATCGCCGATCCATAAGTATAACCCAAATAACGACAGCGGTAACAAAACAATCATACAGTTATTAAAGATTCAAGTTCGAAACCAATGCTACTGCATGGCTATCATGCAAATGGTGGTTGTGGCTTGCCTGGGAGTGACGGAGACTCCGGGAAGAAGTGCGGTGAAGCCACGGAATGAAACGTCGGACAGTTCTTTCCCAAAGGGGCTGATTGGAGACAAGGGCAAAATGGTCATTTTCACTGTGATACCACCTAGTGAAAATGTTACCAAAAGATAGAGCTCGATGATACGAAGAAGTGAGCGCTGGTTTCACCTTGATTGGAGTTACGGTTGAAAAGTTGTGAGGAGTTAAAGATCAGGGACCAATCTGTGAATATTTTCATCACCAACGGGTCCCTGGGAGGAAAAACTGAAAGTGCATAAGGGGAAATACGTTTTCTAAAACAGAAAGCATCTTCTGAAGCGAAGTAGATTGAAAATACATTTTCGAAACAGGAAGGCATACCCGAAAGAAACCAGTCTCCACATATCCACATGGACCCGTGGCTGGAGCCACTTCCAGGCACGGCCCAGGCGCATGGGGAGGGGGCACGGGAGTTCGTCTCCTTCCTCCCGCTCCTGTGCTCCCATGCAGGACAGAGGAGGAGAAGGGGAGGAAGCGGCGAGGGGGACGGCCAACGAGGGGGTCCTGTTCAGAGGGAGCACGCCCGCCGAGGAGGAGAGGTGTGGAGGGGAGAGGTGGCGCCAGGAGGAGGACCAGGACGGGCGGGCGGTGGTGCTCCCCGGTGAAGCAGGCACTCCAGCGAGGGGGCAAGTGGGTGGGGCGGCTGAGTGGAACAAGGGGGACTCGATGGATGTGGTGGGAGGAGGAGAGGAGGCTCGGGTTGTCCGGAATCATGCCGAGGCCGAGGCGGACATGGTGGATGATGGCGAACGACGGCGAGATGAGGCGACTCCAGAGGGCAGATGAGGCGTGGGAGAGATGGTTGAGGTGCGGAGGGGCTCGGGGGTCCTTATATAGGCGCGGAGGAGGGCTCTAGAGCTCACGGACGAGCTCCCGACCAAGCTTTGGCGGGCAAAGGCTGGACGCGACACGGGCGCGGCTCTAGTGGCGCATTGATGGCGAACGATGATGAAGCAGCTATGCAGCGAGATGCAGTCGAGCGTTGTAAGTGCATCTAGTGCCACCCCTTGTTGGTTTTGGAGTATTGACGACAAACCTAGTTGAGGGACTAATGTGTTTGTGAGAATTGCAGGATAACACAGGTAGAAGTCCCTCATTGATTCGGTTTTCCTACCAGAGATGACCCCTAAAAAATGTATGAAGACATTGAAGTCAAAGGTGGTATATGAAAATATTCACATTGAAGACTATGACAAGAGAAGACACCACATGAAGCCTATGGAACTCGAAGACTTAGATCTTTCGTAGTTCTCTTTCTTTTGTGTTGAGTCATAGGAACCACCGTACTGTTAAGTGGGGTCCAAGAGAACCAGTCAGAATGACTGAAGTGATGCCTAACCAAAACCTATGTCTTCGAGTGAAGACTATGAGAGCGAATCTTGTCCAGAGTCGGACAAGTCAGCTTTGCTTGCAGCCCAAGTAAAGTTGTCGTGTGAGTTTGAAATCTGACCGTTGGAACACGTGTCAGTTCCTTAGTGACCCAGGGTCATTTCGGACAAATCAGGTCGGGTTGCCAAGTGGCTATAAATAGCCCACCCCCTACAACCATAAACGGTTGGCTGCTCAGATTCAGAGTACGGCTTTTGTCGTTTGAGAGCAACCCACCTCGAAGCCTTTGAGAGAGAATTCCTTGCGAGGATAAAGCCCTAACCACCCAAAGCCAAAGAGAATTAGGCATCACTTAAGTCTTCTTGTCTGTGTGATCTGAAGACTTATTACACTTGAGGATTGTGCATCCTCCAGCCAGTTAGGCGTCGCGTTCTGAGCATCCAAGAGACATTGTGGATTGCCGGTGAACGAAGTCTGTGAAGGTTTGGGAGTCTACCTTGAAGAATTACCAGAGTGATTGGGCGAGGTCTGTGTGACCTTAGCTCAAGGGGAATACAGTGAGGACTGTGTGTCCTGAGCTGTGTGTTCAGGACTGGGTGTCCGGGACTGTGTGTCCTAAGGTTTGAATACCTAGCCGCCCTAACCAGACGTACAGTTGTCACAGCAACTGGAACTGGTCCAACAAATCATTTTCTTCAACGAGTCACTGGTTTCATCTTCCCTTCCCTTTACTTACTGTTACTCCTTGTGAAGTCATTGTATGTTTGCACTATCTTTTGTCTTCACTGAGTGACCGCATGTTCTGACTGGCTTCACAATATCTTCCTACCTGATCCTTACTACATTGCTGCTATTAGTCATTGTGCTTTCACTCTATTGAATACTTGACTATGGCTTGCCTAGTGTAGTCTACCTTCCGCTGCAGGGTATTAGGTTTATTTCTATCGATTGTCTTCATAACTCCCACGTTTTGAAGACTTTCATAAAAATCGCCTATTCACCCCCCATCTAGTCGATATAACGCACTTTCAAGCGTGGGCGAGTTCCTGGACAACGTTTGATTTTGAGACGAGAAGGGAGGAGACGAGCACAGTGGCCGGACCAAGCCAGAGCTTGCACTATCTGTGACGCCAGCGTGATCACCACGGGCACTAGTGCAAACGGCGCGTTCAGGCCGGGGCGACCATGTCCAGTAGATAGACCGTCGTGTCCTCAGTCAAAATGAAGAAATAATTGGGTCCAGGGGCAAAGAAGAGATTTGCAGATGGCCCCAAAACATGCCAACAGCCAAGTGTCTGTGCTGGGCAGAGGGGACACCAGCTTGGTAATGCAGTAAATAGTTTGCCAATGATGATCACACACTAAGGTGATGTTGATCACCAAAAATCAGACTAAGAGGAGGAGTTTAGATGAGGGTTGCTGTAGAAACCACTACAATGGCCAGAATTAGGGATTTGGATGATGCACACACATGGAGAGGCAAGTTGAGCTGAAATTTGGCAAGGCTTAATGATTTGATCATATGAAGATTTTGTAAAAGTTTCATACCAAATTGATTTACCAACAAGGTACTTCCTTCACAACTATCTTCACTAACCAGAATCATGCAATAATTCTAGAGAAATATTGGCTAGGTGAAATGGTGCCAAATTTGGTGGAGAGACGTTATTAGGGGTAGTAGCATGATCTGGAAATTTATCAGGATTTTGAAGCAATATAAATTGCACTTGCTTCACAACCTGAAAATACCGCCAGAAGCAAAGATTGATCTTGTGCTCACATGGATGATTTGATGGGGCTGAAATTTGGAGGAGTGTCATGCTATGAGCACATGAAGTAGTGTGCGAAAGTTCAACTCATTTGGATTACCTAGCTCGCACTTCCTTCACAAAGGCTTCCCTCAGACAAGAACTTTGAAAATCACTGAGAAAGTTTGGCTATACAAATAAAGTTGAATTTTGGCATAAGTCAATTATTTGGACAGGAAAAGATGTCCAAAAAGTTTGGTGTCAAATAGGCAGAGATAAATATCACTTGCTTCACAATGTGCCATTTAGGATAGAATAGGAAATGAATTTATTGAGCATAATGAGAAATATGATCAATGAAATATTTTTCCATGTTTGAGGAAGATATGACCCAAACAATTTATAAGAATTATTTGGGGATTTTTGGATGGGCGGAAATATAGGTTGCTTCACAATCTAGGGCAGATAGGGTTATTCCTTTAATAGGAAAAGGAATATTCCTGAGAAAAAGAAATTAGGGTTTGGTCAAGCAGTGGAGTGACATGATCTTGGCAAGGTTTTGGGAATGATGAGCCACTTGGGAGGGGAAATAAGGATGATTTCCCAGGTGACAAGGCCACAGAACCACTCCAAAAAGAAAAACAGAGCAAAAACCAATTAAATTAAAAGAAAAAGAAAAGGGCCAAAAACCAAGCTGTTACAGGAAGGGAGAGACATAACTAATGAGGTAGATCGATCGATGCGTGGGGAAAAATGAGTTATAAGGACCTAGCTAGCTATATGTATAGCGAGAGATCGATCAGTGTACGTCCATTTGTTAGAGGCAAATAAGGCCCGGCGAGACGGATAAACAGAGAGAATGGAGCTAGGAGGTGGTGCGAGAGGCCCAGCTAATAGCTAGATTGGGGAGGAGTGTGCGGTTGTGAGATCGATGAAAAGAGGGGCGAGAGTTTACACGTGTGTGGGACCGTATGAGAGACACGAGGCAAGGACACATAAAGGAGGAGATTGAAGGTGTGTGTGTATGTTGTAGGCAGACATCGCTGGAGAGGTTTATCGATCGGTGCGTGTCGGAAAGGAGTTGTGGAGACTGTGGGAGAACGACCTAAAGAAAAAAAAATGAATGTGCGTGATGGATAGAATGCTGAGGGAGGGGGAGGGCGAGGAGGGCATGTGCATGCACGAGAGAAAGTTAGTGGTAGCTACAAAGGTTAGAGGGTTGTGTGGGTGTAAGAGACTAACAAAGATCATAATTTGATTTGAAAGTGGATTCATATATTTGAATAGGAGATCATAGTGTTTTAAACATATGCATGCGTGAATATAGCGGTGATACGCGTGTTGTGGTTTTGCACATGTTATACCATAATGTGATGATGCATGGCGTTTGCAACTCACAGCTAAATGTCGAACAATCTAAGCCATACTATACATCGAACAATCTCACATTTTATTTGAATTTGTGATAATGTGTGGCGTTTGCATCTTACAACTAAATATCGAACAATCTAAACAATACTATATATCGAACATTCTCACATTTTATTTGAATTTGTGGTAATGTGTGGTGTTTGCAACTCACATCTAAATACTTGTAGGCGTAGGGGGCGGGGCACCATACATAATGTGATAAACACATTATACATATGAGACATGGTTTAGTTTGTGAAGATCTAGCTAGAGCTTGAAATGTACTATGATTTGAAATCAACATAAAGTGGATTCAAAAAATCGAGTTCGAGTTCATATAGTACACATAGTTCATATGTAACTCGAGACTAATCATGTGGTGTGCTGTGAAGATAATACACAAACGATGGTTTAACTTGACAATAATGACGATTGTAGATCTTATTAAAATAGAGAAATGAATTCAAATGCTTTGACTTCACAACAATCATTATTGTAGATCTTATTCAAATAGAGAAACGAATTCAAATTTAGTTCATATTGAAGCGGTAGTATATACATTTGGAATGCACTAAAACGTTCATTTGAGTACTAGGTTGCATGCATTATACACGTAGCGAAATATTTTAATTGAACATAACATGAATTCAAAGTTTTGAATGACATTTGTAGTGCAAATTGATTTGGTATAGTACACGTTAGGCTTGTCCGGAAATTTCAACCCGCGCCTTGTTAGCCCGAAATATTTAAGATATATCTTTGTCTCGTTGTGCTCCGACAACTCCCTCCATCTCAGCCTGCGCCTTGCTATTCCAAAATTACAACGCGCGCGAAAACTCCCACCTCCTGTGAAATCCCGACACATGAAATGCCCGTGATACCCCTGAACCGAAAGAACCGCCTCAAATCGGTGGGGGTACTTTCATAACTTACACCACATTTCGGACAAGCGCGTCCCTAAGCCATGGTTCCCCCACTCCCATCCCATCCGCGCACCCATTCATACACCGAGGCCGGCAAAACCCGTGAAGCCCCACACCCTCCTCCATCCGCCACCCAGCCGGAGCCTCTTCCCTGACAACGTCGTCCACAGCAACACCTCGACGTCCCTCATCCACCGTACCGGATGAGGATCCGTCGTCGATCTGGTCGTCCCGCTAGTTCAGCCACCCCGTCCTCCACCTCCAAGGAGCTGCCCCGACGTTCCCCTCGTCTTTCGTGCCACCTCCATTCCCACACCGCCGTCCTCACCTGCACCACCAGAAGAGCATCATCATCACCGTTTCCTCGGATGAAGTTGCGGCCTAATCAGCGCCACCAAAGAGGTTGTACACTAATCACCGCATTTTCTTCTTGATTCGATCTCACGGTGCTGTCGGCGCTCGATCCCGAGCTGACACGGCGTGGCTCCATCCACGGCGGCGTCGCCAGCCACTTCCTCCACGGCGTCGGTCCCTCGGCAGTGAGGTCCACATCAGTAGGAGCTGCTGCTGCTTTAGCTCTCACTCGCGTTGCTGCTCTGCTCTTGCTCTCGGTCCCCTGACTGGTCTGCTCTTGCTCTTGCTCTTGCTCTTGCTCTTGCTTGCGCTACTGCTCTCGCTCTTGCTCTTGCTTGTGATGCTGCTCCGATTTAGCTACACTTCAGTCGATTGAATCGACTTTTGGGTCAGTCGATTTTCAGGGGGTGGGGGGCTCACCGGAGTTAAGGAAGAACCAGCTGCAGCAGGGGGGCTCGCCGGAGAGGTACCCCACTATCTATCTTAGGGTTCAGGGTGGGGGCGGTGGTCGCCGGCGGTGGTGGGGCAGTGGCGTGAGGATCGCCGGAGAGAAAGCTCGGCATGGGGGGCCTACAGGGATGGCCGGGGCGGCGGCGGACCGGCGGTGGTGAGTGTTTTCGGGGCGGGCAGGGTGGCGCACCACCGGCCGAGGCGGCGGGGGGCGGCTGTTTGGCTGGTGGTGGCTGGCGGCTCAGGGGGGTGGAGGTTGAAGATGAACTGCAGTCCCTTGATTTCGTATCCAACGGCTGCAAAATCGACTGACCAGAGATGAAAAAGTCAGTTGACTGACTTGTAGCCTCACCTCTAGTGCGTTCAGTTTCGATAGTAAAATTCAGTTTCGACAGCAAAATTCAGTTTCGATAGTTAAGTTAAGTTTCAACAGTTAAATTCAGTTTCGGCAGTTAAGTTCAGAGATGAGCGACTGATGTATACATCTAGCAGTTTGTGGTTATGTATTTTACTTCATCTATTGGAGATGCTATTAGAATTCCACTCAGGTTAACGTTGTCCCTCTTGTCCTGCTTCAGCCTCGGCGTCGTACAACTCACCGAAGCTGCTCCAACGACGAAACCCTCCATCACAGCCGAGCAGTACCTCAGGCTCCACCAGGCGCCTAAGATCTTCTTCCCCTCCTCCGACAGCCAAGTCAGTCTGAGCATCCTCACCGACCAATCCAATCACGCTGAGATCGACATGGCTTCGCCAAAGAGGTTGTACACTTCTTGTGGTTTGACTTAATCTCACCATGCTTCTTTGCATCCTGTGATCTTCCAATTCTTGTGAACCAAACACCCAGATTGGCAGAAATCCTGTGTTTTTTAAATTCTCTGTTTTGCACGTGCATTCCTATCCTATTCCTGTCTATTTCCTATCCCTGCATTGTTAGAATCCTCAAATTCAAACAAGCCCTTACACAATTACTTCTGTTACAGATATGTGTCAAATAAAACCTTGTGTGGTTTGTCCTGCTCCTGCGGTGTTGTGTTCCACCCCAGCTTAGCTCCTCCAACGACGGAAGGGTTCACCACAACAGGGATCCGCTCTCTAGACTATCTTTCGCTGCCCCAAATCTTCTTCCCCGCCGCCGGCAGCCACGACAACTGCATTACCATCATCAGCTGAGCAGATGACCTTGAGGACTACACGGGTCCGCAAGAGAGGTTGCGCTCTTCTGTGTCTGCTTACGTTATGCATCGCTTAATATGATGGCATGCTACTTTATCATCGTGTTCACCTATTAGACTCCGACTCAGGTCCAAACTTATGCTGAAACTTGAGTTTATAAATGGTTGTGGGGTACATATTGGGGCAGCAATCAGTACTATTTGTCTACTATCTAGTTAATCTCGGGTGTCTACTATGAGTTTCATGTTGGGTGCAAACAAACATTAAAGGAGCCATTATCTGTATTTTTTAACTAAAGCTATTATCTGCCTGCTATCTATCCACAGTTTGCTACCTTCACTCTGGATTTGTGCATGCATTCCTTACATAATCTCACTATGTTTTATTCCCATGCATGTCAGTTATTGTACACAATGGAACCGAACATGTAGAGCAAAAGAGACGAGCCTTGCGTGGCAATAAAATTTCATGCAGACGTCGCTCCATGGTGGGCGCAAAGGCAGCCCCCCTTCCACCCATTTCAGATCGTAATCAAGAGGAAGATAATTGTTCTGAGGGGGATTCAGAAGCAGAAGAGCACTCCTATTTACCCCGTGAGGTCTTCGCTCTAACTTGGCGTGCTGATGTTGGTAATATCATGCATATGGTGCCTTGCATTGCTTACTCTATACATCAAAGATGTCATCTGCTTAGTTTAGACATGCTTTGTGTCAATGCCATCTGTTTAGTTTCTTTATCGTATATGTGAATCATGCAATGCCGTCTTGTTTAGCCAGGCATCATATATGTGAATTTTGCAATGCCACCCTGGTTAGCCAGTCATCTTATATGTGAATTATATCATGACATCATTTTTTATTACGTGTTAAATTTGTCAACAATTTTAGTACATTCAATTACTCTTCCTGTGCATCAGCCATTCGGCACGGTCATGGAAAAATCTGGAGTGGAAACAAGGTCTTCAGAGCAGACAATGCTATCTGACGAAGCGCATGTCTTGCTGGTTACAGATAGCTCCTCAGAGGAGGATTCAGAGACAGATGACCAGTCCTATCCCCCCCCCCGAGGTGCATGCTCTAACTTGGCAGGGTTATGTTGCTCATATCGTGCGTATGGTATCTTGCATTGCTATGTCATTTGCTTAGTTTAGACATGATTTTGTGAATGCCACCTGTTTAGTGTCTAATTACCATATATGTGAATTATGCAATGCCATCTTTTTGCAAGACATTATATATGTGAATTATGCAATGCTATCTTGTTGCAAGGCATTATATATGTGAATTATGCAATGCCATGTTGTTTAGCCAAGCGTCATATATGTGAATTATATCATGTCGTCCTTTTTTTGTATTTCTCATTGCTTTTGTCGACAATGTTTGTATATTCAACTGCTCTTCCTGTGCATCAGCCATTTGAATTGGTGATGGAGAAATCTGGAGTGAAAACAAGGTCTTCAGAGCAGACAATGCTACCTGTGAAGCAGATATGTTGCTGGTTACAGATAGCTCTTCAGAGGAGGATTCAGAGGCAGATGACCAGTCCTATTATCCCCCTGAGGTGTATGCTCAAACTTGGCAGGGTTATATTACTCATATCATGCATATGTTGTATTGCAATGCTTAGTTTTTACATCATATACACGATATTGAATGCCATCTCCTTAGTTGACACATCATATATGTGATTGCCCTCTGCTCACTTCCTTAGTATATAAATCATATATTTGAATTATATCATGCCATGATGTTTACATAGACAGCATGTATCTAAATTATGGCATGCCAACCCATTTTCTAAAGACATAATATAGTTATATCATCTCATCTTGTTCACATAGTCATCATATTTTGAATTATGTCATTCTATCCGTGAATTATATCATGCCATCATGTTTCCATCGACGGCATGTTTGTGATTTATGGCATGTCAACCACTTTAATAGACACATCGTATAGTTATATCATGTCATCTTATTTACATAGTCGTCATATTTTGAAGTATGTCATTCTATCCTGTTTAGTTAGCCATCATACATGCGAAATTGTGTCATGCTATCCTGTTTAATTAGCCATCATATATTTGAAATTATGTCCTGCTATTCTGTTTGGTTAGACAACATAAATGTGAATTATTTCATGCCCTGTTTTCTTCCCTAGTATCCATTGCACCTGTCTATCTTACAATGTATGTACATTCAATTACTTTTCTTGTTTATCAGCCATTTCAATTGGAGCGGGTGATGGCAGTATCTGTGGGAGTAAAAACACGGTCTTCAGAAAAGATCGTGTTGTCTGTCGATGGAGATAGAACCATGGTTGTACTTGCCCAAGAACCAGCCCCACCACAAATAACCCAGACTCACGCAGATTGTACCCCTACCCAGTTGGACAGAGAACCAGATACACCCCTTCGAACCCCAACCCCAGCAGATAGTAACCCAGTTCCCCTTGGCACAGCACCATCTCCACCACAAAGCACCCAAACACGAGCAGTTAGTAAGGAAACTGCAGTGCCCAAAGCACGAGGACCACCACTCCGAACCCCAAGTCAACGCTTAAAGCAGAAGAAGAATTGTTCTTAGGTCAGGTTCCATAGCTATGGTTCATACTACTTTGCTCTTGCAGCATTGTATTTACTCATACCAACTAATCTAAAATTTGAAGGATGCAATTGAAACTCCAATGGCGCAACAGGTATGTTTTAAACCTGTTTCTTTAACGGGTTTGCTATTATAACTTGCTCTATGTTGATTTTAGTTTCAATCGAATAAGCAGTTATGTTCTCATGCCATGCACATTACAAGTGTTGTTATTGTTGTGTAGTTTCCCACACTTATATTCTGTCTATGCTGCTTTGTCTTAAATAGATATGATTCGAACTGTATCTATCTTGATTTGGGAACATAAACTAGAATGATATAGACCATACAGTGACCATACTACATAGATACATGTTTGTTTCATGTTGTTATCCTGTCCACCTTACTACTGAACTGGTTTACCAAAATGAGTTTCATATACTACATTATAAACCTGTGATGTGTTTGTTTGTTTCTCCTTTAGAACGCGGATAAAATATTGGAGAAGAGTACCCCCGTTATGCAATGGTAAAGGAAGTAATGCAGATCAGGTTCAAGATAGTGAGACATCCCTGTTGTTCTCCAAGAAAGTTGATAAAAACTATATTGAAGACACTGAGACAACCCCAAAGTCCTATCTTGATGTAGTGTTTGAATTACTTGCTACTACTGCTGGCACCAGCTCTTCGAACTTGCTGCCTGAATCAGTTTGGCTTCTTGAGTCTCAACTTCAAGTTGAAAGACATCGATCAGATGTTATGTGACAGGAAGCTGAAGGACTGAGGAAGTCCCTGCAGAATTCAGATGCATACTTTCTGGTGCAACAGCAAGTGCTGGAGGATTTAAGCGCCAAACAAGAGAAAGTTAATAAGCTTGCTAAGCATCTTGCCAACATTATGGGTACCCAGGATATTGTTTCTTGAGCTCTTCTGAAGTGGTTTCAGTTCTGGACTTTTTTTGATGTGGCGTTTATATGCTGCTTTGTTCCCTATATTTGCACTTGTGGCGAACTTTGATGCCCAGTGGATGTAATATGTGTAATAGCCATGATAGCCTAGCATAAGTTGCTTGCTTATTTATTTCCGTTGTCTTGTTTATTTGTTTTCTTGTAGCCAGTGCAGTTCTTTTTCTGTGGTTTGCTAGTGGCTGCAATAACCTATTTTTTAAAACTAGGCCACGTTAACAATGGGCTACATATTTACTGTAGTTAACATGGGCCTCCTACGGGCCGTAGAAACAATGGGCCTTCTAAGGGCCATAGAAACAATGGGCCTTCTACGGAGCATAGACACAATGGGCCTTCTACGGGCGTATCATCAATGGGCCTTCTACGGGACGTATGATCGGTTGGCCAAACATGGGCCAATAACAGACCACATTATGGCCATAAATGGGCTATTGTCCATTCATGGGCGGACCATAACGGGCCATCGTTCATAGGCCATATTTGATGACGCTATGAAAACGGCCCAACGTATTAACGGGCCACAAACGGGCCGACTGTAACCATGGGTTGTATTTGGCCCACAAGCAGAAAATGACAGTAACGGGCCGAAAGTAAACGAATGTTGGAAATGAGCCCAAGAATAAATGGGCCCTGAGAAGGCCGAAAGATAACATGGGCTAGAAACGGCCCAACGGAATAATGGACCGGTAATGGGTATAAAGTAATACACTGTTTATTACGGGCCAGTTTTACCACGGGCCATTAATGGGCCGAGGGTTACTAAGGGCCTCATATGGGCCAAAAGATGTCATGGGCCATACATGGACCAGAAGTTAAAACGGGTTGGAATTATATTGGACAGCCCAGATGACGCTACTGGGCCTAATTCGGATAGGCCATAAACGGGCCCTGGGTTAGCGGGTTGTAAATGGGCTATATGCGAACAGGCCGTTAATAATCTTGCCGCCAGTCGGCCCACCACCTTTTGACCAAGTCAAATGGGCCGGCCTTTTCACAAGAATGGGCCTCTGTTGGGCCATGCAACGTGTCGACGTATCATAGGCGCTTTGGGTCCAATGAGTGGATGACATCTGTCCCAACGGTGAGCCGACATGTGTTTCCTCCAGCCAATGATGATTTTACACGTGGAAAATCCCCATTGGACGGGGCTGTTAACGGGTTATCGGATCCAAAACCGGACCCGATAGCTTAACGGCGTTCCGTTACAGTGGATGCCACATGTTGGTCACCCTTGATGAAAGCACTTTTGTGACTCGCGATTTATCGTCATGGAAGTGGACACTTCCGTGATGATAATTTTGGTAATGTCATGGAACACTTCTACGACAGCACAGGTATGACTATCTTGATTCTATCATAAATTTGTCATGGATGTACATGCATGACAGAAAACGTGACCTACTATGACAAACACGTATCATCACGGAAGTGTATTTTTTGTAGTGCACGGTGTTGTCTGAGTGACCGTTTGCAATAGAAAACCCCAATAAGCAGGGTAATTAGCCTATTATTGATAATCCATGTACTAATCAAACTGATATTTCTTATAAAACACGCCAGATATTTCATATCCGTATAAAAGCAACCAGGATTTCATAATCGAATTACATCATATAGCTTCGGCACTTAGTTACGCCATTACACAAAAGCAGCAAGTTTCACATGTAGCATCAAAAACCTTTGGAAAGTAGCATCATACATGGTAAATAGACAGATGAATCTCATCTCGGAAACTGTAGAAGCGGAAGGCAAATATTGAGCCTTCAGTGATGTTGAATGTGCTTGCAACTTTAGGCCAGTGGCTATGGATAATTGCCCGCCCAACCTTCGTCCTCTTCAGCAAGACTTCAATATTGTACCGTGGGTGTTGAATGAATACCTTCCTCGCCTCTTGACCATGTAGGTGGTTTGAGAGGTAATCATCGGTGAACTGCTTTGAAAAGTACTGAAAACAAAGTTATGCATAAATCGCTGTTGTAAATTTTGAAATGGCGCAAGGGGTAAAAACAAGGTAAAGAGTTGGTACCATCCTATAGTTGACTGATGTCTTCTTCATTGTGCAAACAAAGATCTTGTTGTTATTCATCGCAAGTTTCTTCATCCTAACAATCTTTCTGAGTTTCTTGACTTGACTGATATTCATGGACATCTCATTTCCCCATATGCAAAATGGGTCGAACAGTGGGTCTAAGCCTCTAACAGCAGGACCTACATGTGCAAGACCAAACTGTAAGAAACCTAAATATTAGAATGATTCCTACAACTGCACAATAATGTGCTATTAGCCAAAGGACCCTACTTGAACAAACCTCGATGGTAAACCACAGTGTCTCCCATTGTTTCCCTGCAACACACATAAGGAAGATCTTGATCAGGTTAACTAAGAGTTGCCATACTATCAGTAGAATATGTATTGAGTACAGCCAAATTTGATTGGTGACACATGCATAACAATACAAAATTGTACCCACAGCAAATGAAAATCAAATTGCAGAACTGAACCAAACAGTTAAATGGACAGCAGACCAAATGAACCAAAATAGTTAACTGAGCATGACATTGCACAATAGAAACATGTACTAGAAGATAAGACAGTTAACAAAACAAAGAATGCTTGAGAACAGTACTACGAAATTTAGCAATTGTTGGACCAAAGTGTTAACTGAACATTACATTTCAGAGGACCAAACTGTTAACTGAACATCAGATTGCATATTCACATTACAGAGGACAAATCACTAGAAGGCACTGGCGGTGGCCTCGAGAAAACATCACGAACTGTATTTTAAAGTAGACAACCGCGCGGCAGTGTCGACGGTGGCCTTGAAGACAAGGTGCTCCTCCAAGATCTGGCGGTCGACACACATGTCAGCCATAGCGACCTCGTTCGCGCATGCGGCCGCATGCTACTCGGCTCCATGTTATACTACATGTAAAATGGTTGTGAGCAGTGCTTAATTGGAGGAGGGGGCGGTGATTTCAGTGGAAGGTGTCGCTCCGTCAGTCGGGGCATGTGGGACGAGAAAGGAGGAGGATGGTATGGGTGGGTGTGGATTACCTGACCATATCGACGAGGTCGTGAAGCAAGAAGAAGGCTCGGCGGCGAGGAGGCCGCGTGGCAAGAAGAAGGGTCACCGGCGAGGTGGCGACGCTGCAAGGAGAAGGGTTGCCGACGAGGAGGCAGCGTTGCAAGAAGAAGTGTAGCCAGCGAGAAGGCGGCGCTGCAAGAAGAAGAGTCGTCGGCGAGGAGGCGGCACTGTAAGAAGAAGGGTAGCCGGCGAGGAGGCGGCGCTGCAAGATGAAGGGTCACCGGTGAGGAGGCTGAGCTGCCAGTAAGCAGCAGTGAATGTTTGAACTTGGAAAGCAAGGAGAAACAGTGGAAATGTGCCTTTTGGTAGGAGGGAGGGGGTGGGGAGATAGATATTTCCGTGGTGGCAAAAAAATCGCTCGGTGCCGCGAGAAACTGGCCCGCAAGTGTGGTTCAAGTGGGGGCGGTGGACTGTAGACGACGAAGCTTCCTACATAAGCTAGACAGACGGTGCGCCAAGATATTTTATACCGCATCCCACACTATTCTTTCTAGTAAATTGTTTGTGGTATACTTGATTTTTCCATTATGTTTTGAAAGACAAAATGGTGTTACGGAGGGAAAGGATGGTGTTTGAATTGTTAGAACATTTACGTACAGTGAACATGCAACTAGTATATGAGTGTCGTGTTTAAATTTGGAATTGTTCCGGGTTCGTTTGGCATTTTTATGCATTAATTGAGTTTTTGGGCATTTAATGAGCATAATTCAAATTTGAACTACAAGCACATGCTCCAATGCACCAAAGTTTGCTAAAAAATCACATGTGTGTCTTTGGGTGAATTTATAGGTCCCATGCAAGAAATGGGGATAAAATTCAAACATTTGGGTGTCGTGGTTCAGCCGGAATGATTGAGAAACTTGGTTTTCTAATTCCTGTAAATCCAAAACACGGCTGAAAATCATGAAACTTGGCATGGTGTCATGACATGGAACAACATGTTGCAGTAAATTTTTTGGCCGAATTGGGACAAGCTTTGGTGTAAGATTCTTGCAAACTGGAGCTTCCCTCAAGAAGGCTCCGGGTACCGAGAGGGAACGTGTCACCTCCGTGTGCAAAACGACATACGTACACTGCCTTCTCCCGCCTTAATTTTTTTACACATGCATATTAGACCAAATAGAAGTATCATGCTAAATTTTGAAATTATTCCGTGTTCATTTGTCCTTTTTTATACATTAATTGAGTTTCTGGGCATTTAATGTGCATAATTTAAATTTGAACTACAAGCACGTGCTCCAGTGCACCATAGTTGTTTGAAAAATCGCATGTGTGTCCTTGGGTGAATTTCTAGGTCCCATGCAAGAGATGGGAGTGAAATTCAAACATCTGAGCGTCGTGGCTCGGCCGGAAAGATTGAGAAACTTGGTTTTTTAATTCCTGTAATTCCAAAACACGCCTGAAAATCATGAAACTTGGCATGGTCTCATGACATGGCACCAACATGATGCGGTAATTTTTTTGGCCGAATTGGGACAAGCTTTGGTGTAAGCTTCTTGCAAACCGGAGCTTCCCTCAAGAAGGCTCGTGGTTTCGAGAGGGAACGTGTCACCTCCGTGTGCGAAACGACATACGTACAATGCCTTCTCCCGCCTTAATTTTTTTGCACATCCAGATTAGACCAAATAGAAGTACTGTGCTAAATTTTGGAATTATTTCGGGCTCGTTTCGCCTATTTTGTACATTAATTGAGTTTTGGGGCATTTAATGTGCATAATTCAAATTTGAACTACAAGCACAGGCTCCAGTGCACCAAAGTTGTTTGAAAAATCACATGTGTGTCCTTGGGTGAATTTCTAGGTCCCATGCAAGAGATTGGGATGAAATTCAAACATCTGGGCGTCGTGGCTCGGCCGGAAAGATTGAGAAACTTGGTTTTTTAATTCCTGTAATTCCAAAACATGCTTGAAAATCATGAAACTTGGCATGGTCTCATGACATGGCACCGACATGCTGCGGTAATTTTTTTGGCCAAATTGGGACAAGCTTTGGTGTAAGCTTCTTGCAAACCGGAGCTTCCCTTAAGAAGGCTCGTGGTTCCGAGAGGGATCATGTCACCTCCGTGTGCAAAACAACATACGTACACTGGCTTCTCCCGCCTTAATTTTTTTGCACATCCAAATTAGACCAAATAGAAGTACCGTGCTAAATTTTGGAATTATTCCGGGCTCGTTTCGCCTTTTTTGTACATTAATTGAGTTTCTGGGCATTTAATGTGCATAATTCAAATTTGAACTACAAGCACAGGTTCCAGTGCACCAAAGTTGTTTGAAAAATCACATGTGTGTCCTTGGGTGAATTTCTAGGTCCCATGCAAGAGATTGGAGTGAAATTCAACCATCTGGGCGTCGTCGCTCGGCCGGAAAGATTGAGAAACTTGGTTTTTTAATTCCTATAATTCCAAAACATGCTTGAAAATCATGAAACTTGGCACGGTCTCATGACATGACACCAACATGCTGGGGTGATTTTTTTGGCCGAATTGGGACAAGATTTGGTCTAAGCTTCTTGCAAACCAGAGCTTCCCTTAAGAAGGCTCGTGGTTCCGAGAGGGAACGTGTCACCTCCGTGTGCAAAATGACATACGTACACTGCCTTCTCCTGTCTTAATTTTTTTGCACATCCAGATTAGACCAAATAGAAGTACCGTGCTAAATTTTGGAATTATTCCGGGCTCGTTTCGCCTTTTTTATACATTAATTGAGTTTCTGGGAATTTAATGTGCATAATTCAAATTTGAACTACAAGCACAGGCTCCAGTGCATAAAACTTGTTTGAAAAATCACATGTGTGTCCTTGGGTCAATTTCTACGTCCCATGCAAGAGATTGGAGTGAAATTCAAACATCTGTGTGTCGTGGCTTGGCCGGAAAGATTGAGAAACGTGGTTTTTTAATTCCTATAATTCCAAAACACGCCTGAAAATCATGAAACTTGGCATGGTGTCATGACATGGCACCAACATGTGGCGGTAATTTTTGTGGCCGGATTGGTACATGCTTTGGTGTAAGCTTCTTGCAAACCGGAGCTTCCCTCAAGAAGGCTCGTGGTTCCGAGAGGGAACGTGTCACCTCCGTGTGCGAAACGACATAAGTACACTGCCTTCACCCGCCTTATTTTTTTACACAGCCAGATTAGACCAAATAGAAGTAGCGTGCTAAATTTTGGAATTATTTCGGGCTCGTTTCGCCTTTTTTATACATTAATTGAGTTTCTGGGCATTTAATGCGCATAATTCAAATTTGAACTACAAGCACATGCTCGAGTGCACCAAAGTTGTTTGAAAAATCACATGTGTGTCCTTGGTTGAATTTCTAGGTCCCATGCAAGAGATGGGAGTGAAATTCAAACATCTGGGCTTCGTGGCTCGGCCGGAAAGATTGAGAAACTTGGTTTTTAAATTCCTGTAATTCCAAAACACGCCTGAAAATCATGAAACTTGGCATGATCTCATGACATGGCACCAACATGTTGTGGTAATTTTTCTGTCCGATTTGTGAAGGCCCACACATTAACAATCAACAAAGTCATTTCGGAACAAGTGTTGTCACGTTACAAATCGGAAACACAAGTATTATTGAAATTGTGGGTGTTCGACTTACCAATTACGTGCGGCCACGCGTCCCCTTTTTTTATTGGCTAGGAGGTGTCGTGCGGGGTAGCTATTTGAGTACGGGAGGCGAGCGATCAGACCCCTGCGCATGCTCATCGGGAGGAGAGCCCTTTGACCGCTACCCGCCGCGCACCTCCCTCCCAACGTCTCCATTAATGGCGCCCGAGCACCTGTTCTACTGTGTGGCTATGTCTCACTGGACTGAGATTTAAGAGGGAAAAATGAAAATCTGAAAAGAAAGTTTTGCATGGATCTTGATGTAAGATCTGACATACATATATAGCATCGACTGCGACTTATAGCAAGCATGATGAATATAAGGACGATGACAGTGGATAATAATTGTCTTACATATTTAGAAACATAATTTAAAAAAGCCACATGCGACAACACATGAAATACACGAGGGAAAAAGAAGAAGGAAGACAACGATCTGGCTCGCTGATCTCTACTTTCTTGATGCGTTGCTGCAGGCCGCGGGAACTAGTCTTCGCGGCGAGCGGCGACGAGCTCTTTCTTGTTCTCAAGATGCTGCTTGAGAGCATCCACTGATTCCTCCACCCGCCTTCTGCGCTCGATGTGCAGCTTGTTATTCTAGTCCATAAGTTTCTCGACGATGACGCTGATCCTCTTCAACAAGGCAGTGGTCTACTCCTGCTGCTCGCACTTCCGACAATCTTCGCCCTCAGCAGGTCGCGCTCGGCCCGGAGCTTCGCATTGCTCTCATTTAGTTGTCGGATGACGTCGGTAGACTGTTCAAACAAGGCTTGTAGGTCATCCTGCAACCTCGCCCACCTGGAGATCTGATCCATATGCCTATGGACGAGGGCACGCATGCGCCTGTAAGAGTCCTCACCTGCCCGTGAGGCATTTTCCCAGGCCGCCGTGGCAAGGGAGGACATCTCTGCTGCATTCGCGGCACGGTGAGACATCTCTTCTTCTTCCGCGGCGCGGCCGGACCAGTCTACTGCATGGACAGCGCGGCGGGTCCTCTGTGCTGCTTCGGCGGTGCGGCGGGACCTCTCTGCTGCTACGGCCGTGCGGTGGGACATGTTGCCTGCTATCACGGCGAGGCAGGACATCTCTCGTGCCTCCGCTTCCAGGCTCGCCTCTCCCTGGTCGCAATCTCTTGACCCAGAACTCACGCTGGCCATGGCGGGTGCAAGGGAACGATGATGAATGACTTGTTTGTTTTTGACTTTTTGTGGATGAGGAGTTGAGGAGGAATGTGTAGTCATCTTGAAGTAGTAGTATTTATAACCGCGTAGTAATACACTCCTAAGTGGGAAACCATTTAGGTTTTGATCGGTGTGAAAGGTTTGCAATTTGGAATGTGACGGGACGCATGCTCAAAATTTACTGACGGTTATAAGTGCGGCACTATTCCTGGAAGGCATAAAGTGGGCACATACGCCTTCTCGGCCGCATATGTGGCATTTGCACCATAGGGTACACCGCAATTGGCAATGTCAACACACATCTTTTAATTAGAATGGGTGTGCCCGTCTAGCGCACACACATTGATCTATCTAACTGTTTCAGTTTGTTGTGGCTAATCGCAAACAGTTCATCCATGTGAAGTGTATGCCATCAATCGCAGACACTTTGATCTGGCTTACCCGTTTCTGTTCTGTTGCCTAATCACAAATAGTTAATCCTTCTGAAGCGTATGCCCTCAATCACACATGCCTTGATCTGGCTGACCGTTTCTTTTGTGTTGCCTAATCAGAAATAGTTCATCTGAGTGAACCGTATGTTGTATATCACACACACCTTCATCTGGCTGCCCGTTTCTTTTGTGTTGCCTAATCACAAACAGTTCATCTGAGTGAACCGTATGCTCTATATCGCACACGCCTTCATCAGGCTGCCCATTTCTTTTGTTCTGCCTCATCGCAAATAGTTCATTGGACTGAACCGTATGCCCTGGATCGCACACGCAACTAAAATATGAACCGTGTTTGATGCATCCTCCATCGCAAACGTTTTTCACATTTTTTGACGATTTTCATACAACACCGTCTGCGATTATGGCATCCCACATAGTTTCTCGAAGGGTCTATGATTGTAGTGTCGCGTTAGCAGCATCCTGCAATAGAGGAACCTTAAGTGTGTAGACCCTATGGGTTCGGGAACCATGCAGACATGACCGAGACATCTCTCCGAATAATAACCAACAGCGGGATCTGGGTACCCATGTTGGCTCCCACATGTTCCATGATGATCTCATCGGATGAACCACGATGTCGAGGATTCAATTAATCCAGTATACATTTCCCTTTGTCCATCGGTATGTTACTTGCCCGAGATTCGATCGTCGGTATCTCTATACCTTGTTCAATCTCGTTACCGGCAAGTCTCTTTACTCGTTCCGTAACGCATGCTCCCGTGTCTAACTCCTTAGCCACATTGAGCTCGTTATGATGATGCATTACCGAGTGGGCCTAGAGATACCTCTCCGTCATACGGAGTGACAAATCTCAGTCTCGATTTGTGCAACTCAATAGACACTTTCAGAGATAACTATAGTGCACCTTTATAGTCACCCAGTTACATTGTGAGTGGTACACCCAAAGCATTCCTACGGTATCCGGGAGTTGCGCAATCTCATGGTCTAAGGAAATGATACTTGACATGAGAAAAGCTTTTAGCAAATGAACTACATGATCTTGTGCTATGCTTAGGATTGGGTCTTGTCCATCACATCATTCTCCTAATGATGTGATCTCGTTATCAATGACATCCAATGTCCATGGTCAGGAAACCATGACCAGCTATTGACTAGTGAGCTAGTCAACTAGAGGCTTACTAGGGACATATTACGATTTATGTATTCACACATGTATTATGATTTCTGGTCAATACAATTATAGCACGAACAAGGAAATATAATAATAACCACTTTATTATTGCCTCTAGGGCATATTTCCAACAGTTTCCCACTTGCACTAGAGTCAATAATCTAGTTACATTGTGATGAATCGAACACCCATAGACTTCTGGTGTTGATCATGTTTTGCTCATGGAAGAGGTTTAGCCAACAGATCTGCGACATTCAGATATGTATGCACTTTACAAATATCTATGTCTCCATCTTGAATATATTCACGAATGAAGTTGAAGTGACGCTTGATATGCCTAGTCTTCTGGTGAAACCTGGGCTCCTTGGCAAGGGAAATAGCTCCAGTGTTGTCAGAGAAGAGAGTCATTGGGCCCGACGCATTGGGAATGACTCCTAGGTCGGTGATGAACTCTTTCATCCAGACTGCTTCCTGTGTTGCCTCCGAGGCAGCTATGTACTCCGCTTCACATGTAGATCCCTCCACGACGCTTTGCTTGCAACTGCACCAGCTGACTGCCCCACCATTCAAAATGTACACGTATCAGGTTTGTGACTTGGAGTCATCCAGATCTGTGTCAAAGCTAGCATCGACGTAACCCTTCACAACGAGCTCTTTGTCACCTCCATAAATGAGAAACATATCCTTAGTCCTTTTCAGGTACTTTAGGATATTCTTGACCGATGTCCAGTGTTCCATACCGGGATTACTTTGGTACCTCCCTACCAAACTTACAGCAAGGTTCACATCAGGTCTAGTACACAGCATGGATACATAATAGACCCTATGGCTAAGGCATAGGGGATGACACTCATCTTTTCTCTATCTTCTGCCGAGGTCGGGCATTGAGTTGTGCTCAATCTCACACCTTGCAATACAGGCAAGAACCCCTTCTTGGACCGATCCATATTGAACTTCTTCAATATGTTGTCAAGTTATGTGCTTTGTGAAAGACCAATGAGGCGTCTCGATCTATCTCTATAGATCTTGATGCCTAATATGTAAGCAGCTTCTCCAAGGTCCTTCATTGAAAAACACTTATTCAAGTAGGCCTTTATGCTTTCCAAAAGTTCTACATCATTTCCCATCAATAGTATGTCATCCACATATAATATGAGAAATGCTACAGAACTCCCACTCACTTTCTTGTAAACACAGGCTTCTCCATAAGTCTGCATAAACCCAAACGCTTTGATCATTTCATCAAAGCGAATGTTCCAACTCTGAGACACTTGCACCAGCCCATAAATGGAGCGCTAGAGCTTGCATACCTTGTCAGCATTCTTAGGATCGACAAAACCTTCCGGCTATATCATATACAATTCTTCCTTAAGGAATGCCGTTTTGACGTCCATTTGCCATATCTCATAATCATAGAATGTGGCAATTGCTAACATGATTCGGACGGACTTCAGCTTCGCTACGGGTGAGAAGGTCTCATCGTAGTCAACCCCTTGAACTTGTCGATAACCCAGATGGTCACATTATCTTCCGCGTTAGTCTTCTTCTTAAAGATCCATTTATTCTCTATGGCTTGCCAATCATCAGGCAAGTCTGTCAAAGTCCATACTTTGTTTTCATACATGGATCCTATCTTGGAATTCATGGCTTCAAGCTATTTGTTGGAATCCGGGCCCGCCATCGCTTCTTCATAGTTCGAAGGTTCATCATTGTCTAGCAACATGATTTCCAGGACAGGGTTGCCGTACCACTTTGGTGCGGAACGTGTCCCTGTGAACCTACAAAGTTCAGTAGAAACTTGATCCGAAGTTTCATGATCATCATCATTAACTCCTTCTCTAGTCGGTGCAGGCACCACAGAAACATCTTCCTGAGCTGCGCTACTCTCCGATTCAAGAGGCGGTACCTCATCAAGTTCTACTTTCCTCCCACTTCTTTCGAGAGAAACTCTTTCTCTAGAAAGGATCCATTCTTGGCAACAAAGATCTTGCCTTCAGATCTGAGGTAGAAGGTATACTCAATAGTTTCCTTAGGGTATCCTATGAAGACACATTTTTCTGACTTGGGTTCGAGCTTTCAGGTTGAAGTTTCTTGACATAAGCATTGCATCCCCAAACTTTCAGAAACAATAGCTTAGGTTTCTTCCCAAACCATAATTCATACAGTGTCATCTCAACGGATTTCGACGGAGCCCTATTTAAAGTGAATGCGGTAGTCTCTAAAGCATAACTCCAAAATGATAGCAGTAGATCGGCAAGAGACATCATAGATCGCACCATATCCAATAGAGTGCGATTACGAAGTTCGAACACACCATTTCGCTGAGGTGTTCCAGGCGGCATGAGTTGTGAAACAATTCCACATTTCCTTAGGTGCGTGCCAAACTCGTGACTCAAGTATTCTCCTCCACGATCTAATCATAAGAACTTTATTTTCCTGTCATGTTGATTCTCTACCTCACTCTGAAATTCCTTGAAATTTTAAAAGGTCTCGGACTTGTGTTTCATTAAGTAGACATACCCATATCTACTTAAGTCATTAGTGAGGGTGAGAACATAACGATAGCCACCGCGAGCCTCAACGCTCATTGGACCGCACACATCGGTATGTATGATTTCCAATAAGTTGGTTGCTCGCTCCATTGTTCCGGAGAACGGAGTCTTGGTCATTTTTCCCATGAGGCATGGTTCGCACGTGTCAAATGATTCATAATCAAGGGACTCCAAAAGTCCATCTGCATGGAGTTTCTTCATGTGTTTGACACCAATGTGACCAAGGCGGCAGTGCCACAAGTACGTGGGACTATCATTATCAACCTTACATCTTTTGGCATTCACACTACGAATATGTGTAACATCATGTTCGAGATTTAATAAAAATAAACCATTGACCAGCGGGGCATGACCATAAAACATATCTCTCATATAAATAGAACAACCACTATTATCGGATTTAAATGAGTAGCCATCTCACATTAAACGAGATCCAGATACAATGTTCATCCTCAAAGCTGGCACTAAATAACAATTATTGAGGTTTAAAACTAATCCCGTAGGTAGATGTAGAGGTAGCGTGCCGACGGAGATCACATCGACCTTGGAACCATTCCCGACGCGCATCGTCGCCTCGTCCTTTGCCAGTCTCCGCTTATTCCGTAGCTCCTGTTTGAAATATGAGCAACCGCACCAGTATCAAATACCCAGGAGCTATTACGAGCAATGGTAGGGTACACATCAATAACATGTATATCACATATACCTTTGGTGTTGCCGGCCTTCTTATCCGCTAAGTACTTGGGGCAGTTCTGCTTCCAGTGACCATTTCCCTTGCAATAAAAGTACTGAGTCTCGGGCTTGGGTCCATTCTTTGGCTTCTTCCCGGCAACTGATTTACCGGGCGCGGCAACTCCCTTGTCGTCCTTCTTGAAGTTCTTCTTACCCGTGCCTTTCTTGAAACTAGTGGTTTTATTCACCATCAACACTTGATGTTCCTTTTTGATTTCCACCTTCGCTAATTTCAGCATTGCATATATCTCAGGAATGGACTTCTTCATCCCTTGCATATTGTAGTTCATCACAAAGCTCTTGTAGCTAGGTGGAAGCGACTGGAGGATCTTGTCAATGACCGAGTCATCTGGAAGATTAACTCCTAGTTGAGACAAGCAGTTGTGCAATCCACACATTTTGAGTATATGCTCGCTGACAGAACTATTTTCCTCCATCTTACAACTGTAGAACTTGTCGGAGACTTCATATCTCTCGACCTAGGCATGATCTTGGAAATTTTCAGCTCTTGGAACATCTCATATGCTCTGTGTTGCTCAAAAAGCTTTTGGAGTCCCGGTTCTAAGCTGTAAAGCATGCCGCACTGAACCAGGGAGTAATCAGCACTACGCGACTACCAGGCGTTCGTAACATTTTGAGTTGCTGGGAAAATGGGTGCGTCACCTAGCGGTGCTTCAAGGACATATGCTTTCTTGGCAGCTATGAGGATGATCCTCAAGTTACGGACCCAATCCGTATAGTTGCTACCATCGTCTTTCAGCTTGGTTTTCTCTAGGAACGCGTTGAAGTTGAGGGCAACATTAGCGTGGGCCATTTGATCTACAGGACATATTGTAAAGACATTTTAGACTAAGTTCATGATAATTAAGTTCATCTAATCAAATTATTTAATAAACTCTCACTCAGACAGACATCCCTCTAGTCAGTGATACATGATCCGAAATGACTAGGTTGTGTCCGATCATCACGTGACATGGACTAGTCATCAATGGTGAACATCTTCATGTTGATCGTATCTACTATACGACTCATGTTCGACCTTTTGGTCTCTCATGTTCCGAGGCCATGTCTGTACATGCTAGGCTCGTCAAGTCAGCCTAAGTGTTTTGCATGTGTAAATCTGGCTTACACCTGTTGTATGCGAACGTTAGAATCTATCACACCCGATCATCACCTGGTGCTTCGAAACAATGAACCTTCGCAATGGTGCATAGTTAGGGGGAACACTTTTCTTGAAATTTTAGTGAGGGATCATCTTATTTATGCTACCGTCGTTCTAAGCAAATAAGATGTAAACATGACAAACATCACATGCAAATCATAAAGTGACATGATATGGCTAATATCATCTTGCGCCTTTGATCTCCATCTTCGAGGCACGGCATGATCACCATCGTCACCGGCATGACAGCATGATCTCCATCATCATGATCTCCATCATCATGTCTTCATGAAGTTGTCTCGCCAACTAATACTTCTACTACTATGGCTAATGGTTAGCAATAAAGTAAAGTAATTACATGGCATTTTCATTGACACATAGGTCATACAATAAATTAAGACAACTCCTATGGCTTCTGCCAGTTGTCATACTCATCGACATGCAAGTAGTGATTCCTATTACAAGAACATGATCAATCTCATACATCACATATATCATTCATCACATCCTTTTGGCCATATCACATCACATAGCATACCCTGCAAAAACAAGTTAGACGTCCTCTAATTGTTGTTGCATGTTTTATGTGGCTGTTGTGGGTTTCTAGCAAGAACGTTTCTTATCTACGCAAAAGCCACAACGGTGATATGCCAATTGCTATTTACCCTTCATAAGGACCCTCTTCATCGAATCTGATCCGACTAAAGTGGGAGTGACAGACACCCGCTAGCCACCTTATGCATCAAGTGCATGTCAATCGATGGAACCAGTCTCACGTAAGTGTACATGTAAGGTCGGTCCGGGCCACTTCATCCCACAATGCCGCCGAATCAAGATAAGACTAGTAAAGGTAAGAAAATTGAACAAATCATCGCCCACAACTACTTTGTGTTCTACTCGTGCATAGAATCTACGCATAGACCTAGCTCATGATGCCACTATTGGGGAACGTAGAAATAATTCAAAATTTTCCTACGTGTCACCAAGATCAATCTAGGAGATGCTAGCAACGAGAGAGAGAGGGAGTGAATCTTCATACCCTTGAAGATTGCTAAGCGGAAGCGTTACAAGGAACGCGGACGATGGAGTCATACTCGCGGCGATTCAAATCGCGGAAGATCCGATCTAGTGCCGAATGGACGGCGCCTCCGCGTTCAACACACGTACAGCCTAGGGACGCCTCCGCGTCGTTCTAAGCAAATAAGATGTAAACATGACAAACATCACATGCAAATCATAAGGGGAGAGGAGAAGTTGAGGGAGATCTCCGGCAGCACGACGGCGTGGTGGTGGAGCTTGCAGTTCTCCGGCAAAGCTTCGCCAAGCACTATGGAGGAGGAGGAGGTGTTGGGGAGGGGGAGGGCTGCGCCAGGGAAGGGGTGCATCTGCCCTCCCCCCTTCTATTTATAAGGTGAAGGGAGAGGGGGCCGCCCCCCTAGATGCATCTAGAGGGGGGGCAAGGGGGGAACTTGTCCCCCAAGTTAGGTGGGAGGCGCCCCCACCCCCTAGGGTTTTCAACCCTAGGCACCTTGGGCCCTTGGGGGCCCACCAGCCCACTAGGGGGCTGGTTCCCACCCTTGTTCACCCACTTGGCCCACCGGGGCACGTGGCCCCACCCGGTGGACCTCAGACACCTTTCGGTGGTCCTGGTACAATACCGATAACCCCCAAAATTATTCCAGCGACTAAAACTGGACTTCCCATATATAATTCTTCACCTCCGTACCATTCCAGAATTCCTTGTGACGTCCGGGATCTCATCCGGGACTCCGAACAACCTTCGGTAACCGCATAAAATTTCCCATAACAACTCTAGCATCACTGAACCTTAAGTGTGTAGACCCTATGGGTTCGGGAACCATGCAGACATGACCGAGACATCTTTCCGGCCAATAACCAACAATAGGATCTGGATACCCATGTTGGCTCCCATATGTTCCACGATGATCTCATCGGATGAACCACGATGTCGAGGATTCAATTAATCCCGTATACAATTCCCTTTGTCCATCGGTATGTTACTTGCCCGAGATTCGATCGTCGGTATCTCTATACCTTGTTCAATCTCGTTACCGGCAAGTCACTTTACTCATTCCGTAACACATGATCCCGTGGCTAACTCCTTAGCCACATTGAGCTCGTTATGATGATGCATTACCGAGTGGTCCCAGAGATACCTCTCCGTCATACGGAGTGACAAATCCCAGTCTCGATTCGTGCCAACCCAACAGACACTTTCGGAGATACCTGTAGTGCACCTTTATAGTCACACAGTTACGTTGTGACATTTGGTTCACCCAAAGCATTCCTACGGTATCCGGGAGTTGCACAATCTCATGGTCTAAGGAAATGATACTTGACATTAGAAAAGCTTTTAGCAAACGAACTACACGGTCTTGTGCTATGCTTAGGATTGGGTCTTGTCCATCACATCATTCTCCTAATGATGTGATCCCGTTATCAACGACATCCAATGTCCATGGTCAGGAAACCATGACCATCTATTGATCAACGAGCTAGTCAACTACAGGCTTACTAGGGACATATTACGATCTATGTATTCACACATGTATTATGGTTTCCGGTCAATACAATTATAGCATGATCAATAGACAATTATCGTGAACAAGGAAATATAATAATAACCACTTTATTATTGCCTCTAAGGCATATTTCCAACACAAGCGCCAAGAGATGGAGTCAAGGGTGCCCTCGACATCCATCGGCAGAAGGGCGATGTCCTGGAGGAGGGAGTCCCAAGCGGCCACCTCCAGGGGGCAAAGGGGCGCCGAAACCGAGACGCCCTAAGTCAATAAGGGTTGTCTCGATAGAGACCCGAGGGTCAACTACAATGGCAAATAGTTCCGAAAATCGAGCGGCCAGGGGGAAGTCCCCTACCCACCGATCAAACCAGAATAGGGTCGAGGACCCGGAACCAACCGAGATGGACATGTCAATGCGTAGCATGGGTAGTAGCTGGATCACGGCTTGCCAGAACTGGGAGCCACCAGATCGCTGACAAAACGCTAGGGGTTAGCCCCGAAGGTACTTATTGCAGATTATGGTAAGCTAGAGTCCTCCCTCCCCATTGGCGATACGCCATAGCCAACGGGTCAGGAGAGCAATGTTCATGCGCCAGGAAGACAAGATCCCAAGACCACCCTGGTCATTGGGTTTGCAAATGTCGGGCCAGCTCACCATATGGTATTTCTGCTTATCACCCTCACCTGCCCAGAAAAACCTAGATTGGTATTTGGCGATCTCCTGATGAAGCATCTCATGAAGGCTGTAGAAGCTCATGAGAAACTAGAGTAGGCTGGCAAGCGAGGAGTTAATGAGGATCACCCGGGCCGCCTTCGAGAGCCACCGCCCCTTCCAGGGCTCTACCCGGTGTTGCATCCGAGTCACCGTCGGCCGTAGGTCAGCCATAGTGAGTCGCGAGTCACTAATGGGGATCCCCAAATAGGTCGTGGGGAAAGAACCCAGCCGATAGTTCAGTCAGTCGGCCATAGCTTGGGCCTCGTCGGGGGAGTAGCCAAGGATCATTCGCTCTTGTCGAAGTTGATGGTGAGGCCTGACATCAGTTGGAAGCATAGGAGGAGGAACTTCAAGTTGTCAATGTTGGACACGGAGCCCTCCACCATTATGATGGTGTGATACGTCTCCAACGTATCTATATTTTTTTATTATTCCATGCTATTATATTATCTGTTTTGGATGTTTAATGGGCTTTAATATGCACTTTTATATTATTTTTGGGACTAACCTATTAACCGTAGGCCCAGTGTTAGTTTCTGTTTTTTGCCTATTTCAGTGTTTCGCGGAAAAGGAATATCAAACGGAATCCAAACGGAATGAATCATTCGCGAGGATCTTTCTTGGAACAAACGCAATCCAAGAGACTTGGAGTGGAAGTCAGAGACACAATGAGGCGGCCATGAGGTAGGAGGGCGCGCCCAGGGGGTAGGCGCGCCCCCACCCTCGTGGGCCCCTCGTAGCTCCACCGACGTACTTCTTTCGCCTATATATACTCTTATACCCTAAAAACATCCAGGAGAGCCACGAAACCACTTTTCCACCGCCGCAACCTTCTGTACCCGTGAGATCCCATCTGGGGGCCTTTTTCAGCGATCTGCCGGAGGGGGAATCAATCACGGAAGGCTTCTACATCAACACCATAGCCTCTCCGATGATGTGTGAGTAGTTTACCACAGACCTTCGGGTCCATAGTTATTAGCTAGATGGCTTCTTCTCTCTCTTTGATCTTCAATACAAAGTTCTCCTCGATGTTCTTGGAGATCTATTCGATGTAATATTCTTTTGCGGTGTGTTTGCCGAGATCCGATGAATTGTGGATTTATGATCAAGTTTATCTATGAACAATATTTGGTTCTTCTCTGAACTCTTATATGCATGATTTGATATCTTTGCAAGTCTCTTCGTATTATCGTTTTAGTTCGGCCTACTAGATTGATCTTTCTTGCAATGAGAGAAGTGCTTAGCTTTGGGTTCAATCTTGCAGTGTCCTTTCCCAGTGACAGTAGGGGCAGCAGGGCACGTATTGTATTGTTGCCATCGAGCATAAAAAGATGGGGTTTATATCATATTGCTTGAGTTTATCCCTCTACATCATGTCATCTTGCCTAAAGCATTACTCTATTCTTATGAACTTAATACTCTAGATGCAGAATAGTTTCGGTCTACTTAACACGGACGTGATGCATATATTTCATAATCATGCCTAGATATTCTCATAACTATGCGCTTTTCTATCAATTGCTCGGCAGTAATTTGTTCACCCAGCGTAATACTTGCTATCATGAGATAAGCCACTAGTGAAACCTATGGCCCCCGGGTCTATTTTATATCATATAAGTTTCTGATCTATAATTCTAGATTACTATTTATTTTATTTTGCAATCTTTACTTTTCAATCTATACAACAAAAATACCAAAAATATTTATCTTATTATCTTTATCAAATCTCACTTTCATAAGTGACCGTGAAGGGATTGACAACCCCTTTATCACGTTGGTTGCAAGGTTCTTGATTGTTTGTGCAGGTACTAGGCGACTTGTGTGTAGTCTCCTACTGGATTGATACCTTGGTTCTCAAAAACTGAGGGAAATACTTATGCTACTTTTCTGCATCACCCTTTCCTCTTCAAGGGAAAACCAATGCATACTCAAGAGGTAGCATGGTGTCATCAGCATATTGTAGGTGGGAGACCCCTCCCCCTCCTACCAGGTGAGGGACTACGCCAGGGATATGGCTGGCAGATTTGGCCTTATCTAGGATAACAGCTAGGGCGTCAACCACCATGTTGAACAGAAACAGGGAGAACAGGTCGCCCTGGCGGACCCCGCAAAGAGTGGGGAAGTACGACCCGATCTCACCATTGATGTTCACTGTGGTCTGACCGCAGGAGACGAGTTGCATAACTCGGGTCACCCACCGGTCATCGAAGCCCTTGCAGAGCAAGACTTCCCGAAGGAAGGGCCAGTGAACCGTATCATAAGTTTTATGGAAGTCAAGTTCCAGGAAGACCGCTCGATGGTGCTTGGACCGGACTTCGTGGAAAACTAACACCCCATCCAGGATAAACCACCCTTGAATGAAGGCGGACTGGTTGGGGTGGATGACAGTGTCAGCTGGTAGGGTGGTTCAATTAAGACAGGGCCAGTTGGAGTTCTCCAAGTTAGCCAAGTATCTCGCAATAACTTACGAGTGGTACATTGGCACAATCAATGGGAAAATCTCTCACCTGAAGAAGCTACATGGGAAGATGCCGATTTAATTAAGTATACTTTTCCTGGATTCTTCAAGACAACTAAATGACTTGGAAAGCAGCAAGTGAATCACCATGAGGACATGTCGAGGGCAATGTCAAGTTACTGAAGGTATATCTTCAGTTAAGTCAAAAGGTTCAGTTAACTGTAGCTTGACCTACAATACCACTTCAGGTGATCCAACGGTTCACATTGACTCATGCGTCTTCAACTAGTAGTCACCACTAGATCTACTTTATCGTTTTACTGTAGCTCATCTTGTTTTTACTTTTCACTGTTGGGTTAAACCCCTCGCATATATAACAACTGGGATGTGGCTGGGAAGACCATTATGCATCTGGATTCATTCCTATCTCCGTCATGGCTCATAGACAATACATATATCCTTACTTGCTCCCAAATTATACTCAGATTTGATCCGATTCATACTTTTCCCCAATAATTCTACACTCTCATATCTAGTAGATCATCTGGGACCTAGCAGATGCCATCATCAGGGGAGGTCGTTGCATGGTGCGACGGCTGGAAGAATCTCTTCACTCCGGAGCTGCTCGACGACGGACGCGTGCTCGCACGGCTGGAGGCTGACATCGCCATGGTGAATCGAGAAACAGAAGGCTTCAACCATCTTGTTTGTCATACATAGTTGATTCTGGTTTGCTACAACAGCTTGTAGGGTTGTACTGGTCACTTATGACTAGAAATGTAATGATAATTGCTATTATCAATTTGGCAATGTAGGATGCCAAGCATACACCAAGTTGTTGCATTGTGACAAAATTCACGGCCCTTCTGTATATATGATTCAACCCAGTCTCCTGCAAGGGTAGGGGGATCCCGCAAAGGGTCTCCCGACAAGGTCATCCTCGGGAAGGAGTATCCCGGGAAGGAAGCCCGCACCAGGCCCCTTGTGCAGCGCACACGTGGGGTAGCCCCAGTTCGACTCAATGTGTTGACTATACATAGGTGGGCCATACCATGCGCCTGTGTCACAATCATCACACATGTAGCATGTAAGGAATAGTGGTCTTCAATCACTATTCCAACTACTCCATGTTGATATTATGGAGTGGTCTTGTCTAGGGTAGATATGTAGTTTTTCTATTCCCATGTACTTTGTATAAATAGCAATGGAGCGCTCTTAGTGGTGAGTAGCAAAAATGGAGAAAGACTCCTAGACCAAATATCTCATACACATCGCTCCTCACATTACATTACTCGGATACCGAGGTTCTTCCACGAGCTCACTCAGGCGGCAGAAAGATTGTGTTGGGCTAACAATTTGGTATCAAAGCCCCAGGTTGCCATGCCAAAGCATATGCCACATTGACAACGATGGCTCCAAGACCACCAAGCAGAGCTCGATTGAGGAGGCACGCGCGGCGGCCGACGCGCTCATGTTGCAGGCTAGACTTGGAGGTGAGTTGGGCATGTCGCACTCCGTGCGCGACGTGGGCATGCCCAGCTCCTCATTTTGTCTCCTTGGGCGGACCAACTATTCCAGTTGGTCGCTCCTGGTGAAGGTCATCATGAAGGCGTGGCATATGTGGAAAGCCGTGAAAACCGGCGATATCGAGTACAAAAAGGGTCGACTTTCGATGGAGGCAATCCCGCGCGCCGTCCCACCGGAGATGGTGACCACCCTTGGCACCAAGAAGCCGACCAAGGAAGCGTAGGACACCATCAAGGTGTTGGGGAACGCAGTAATTTAAAAAAAATTCCTACGCGCATGCAAGATCATGGTGATGCATAGCAATGAGAGGGGAGAGTGTCGTCCACGTACCCTCGTAGACCGTAAGCGGAAGCGTTATGACAACACGGTTGATGTAGTTGTACGTCTTCACGATCGACCGATCCTAGTACCGAACGTATGGCACCTCCGCGATCTGCACACGTTCAGCTCGGTGACGTCCCACGAACTCACAATCCAGTAGAGCTTCAAGCTCTGTTGGAAAAGGCAGTGCCTAGAAGGTGCTTAGGCATGCCTAGGCGCTAGGCAATGGCCAAACGCCTCGCCTAGGGCATAAATGGAGGTCTAGGCAGGGCAAGCAAGGAATTACCTACCCAAGCAAGAAATCATTCCACATACTGCACCGATATGCCAAACGGATTATATTCCAATGGCAGTAGATGGTAATTAACTTATTTATATGCCCTAAACTAATATCAACACCCATATAATAATCACAAAGAAACTATGAGTAAAAACTATATTAGCGCCTAGGCTGCGCCTGGGGCGCTTAGGCACCGCCTAGGCACTAGGCGAAGGCCAACCGCCTTGCTTACGCCTACTGCTTTTTCCAACCTTTCAAGGGAGAGTTCCGTCAGCACGACAGCATGATGACGGTGTTGATGAAGCTACCAACGCAGGGCTTCGCCTAAGCACCGCTATGATATGACCGAGGTGGATTATGGTGGAGGGGGCACCGCACACGGCTAAAAGATCAAAGATCAACTTGTGTGTCATGGGATGCCCTGTAACACCCACAATGCGGCTATATCTCCCACGTGTCGGGGCACGACTTAGAGGCATAGCCACATGGTAGGCATGTCGCAAGAGGGGTAATCTTTACACATCCCATGTACTGAATAAGAAAGGGATAAAGAGTCGGCTTACAATCGCCACTTCACACAATACAAAAATAGTCATACATCATCCAGAATACAATCAAGGTCCCACTACGGAACCAAAATAAAGAAAGACAATCCCAAATGCTAGATCCCCGATCGTCCCAACTGGGCTCCTCTACTGATCATCCGGAAAAGAAACATAGTAACGGTCTGAATCCTCGTCGAACTCCCACTTGAGTTCGGTAGCATCCCCTGCACTGGCATCATCGACACCTGCATCTGTTTTGGAAGTATCTGTGAGTCACGGGGACTCAGCAATCTCACACCCGCGAGATCAAGACTATTTAAGCTTAAGGGTAGGAAAGGGTAGTGAGGTGGAGCTGCAACAAAGCACTAAGCATATATGGTGGCTAACTTATGCAAAAGAGAGCGAGAAGAGAAGCAAAGCACGGTCGAGAAGCTAATAGAGATCAAGAAGTGATCCTGAAGCTACTTACATTCAAGCATAACATGAGACTGTGTTCTCTTTCCGGATTCCGTCGAAAAGAGACCATCACGGCTACACATGCGGTTGATTCATTTTAATTAAGTTAAGTGTCAAGTTTTCTACAACCGGATATTAAAAAATTCCCATCCGCCCATAATCGCGGGCACGGCTTTCGAAAGTTCAAACCCTATAGGGGTGTCCCAACTTAGCCCATCACAAGCTCTCACGGTCAATGAAGGATATTCCTTCTCTCGGGAAGACCCGATCAGTCTCCGAATCCCGGTTACAAGACATTTCGACAATGGTAAAACAAGACCAGCAAAGCCACCCGATGTGCCAACAAATCTCGATAGGAGTCGCACGTATCTCGTTCTCAGGGCACACCGGATGGGCAAGACGTCGGGTTGGCATAGACCCTGGTTGCCCAAGGGGCGCCGGACATTGCCCAGTTTGGACCAACACTCAAAGGAGCACTGGCCCGGGGGTTTAAAATAAATATGACCCTTGAGTCCGCGGAACCCAAGGGAAAAGTCTTAGGTGGCAAATGGTAAAACCAAGGTTGGGCCTTGCTGGAGGAGTTTTATTCAAGGCGAACTGTCAAGGGATTCCCATAACACCCAACCGCGTAAGGAACGCAAAATCAAGGAACATAACACCGGTATGACGGAAACTAGGGCGGCAAGAGTGGAACAAAACACCAAGCATAAGGCCGAGCCTTCCACCCTTTACCAAGTATATAGATGCATTAAAGTAAACAAGATATAATAATGATATTCCAACAATATCCATGTTCCAACAAGGAACAAACTTCATCTTCACCTGCAACTAGCAACGCTATAAGAGGGGCTGAGCAAAGCGGTAACATAGCCAAACAACGGTTTGCTAGGAAAGGTGGGTTAGAGGCTTGACATGGAAATATGGGAGGCATGATATAGCAAGTGGTAGGTATCATGGCATAGGCATAGCAATAGAGCGAGCATCTAGCAAGCAAAGATAGAAGTGATTTCGAGGGTATGGTCATCTTGCCTGCAAAGTTCTCAGAGTTGACGAAAGCTTGATCCTCGTTAGCATACTCAATAGGTTCCTCGATCACGTACTCGTCTCCCGGCTCTACCCAAAGCAAGAACACAAGCAAAGGACCAACAATCAATCACGGTGCAATGCACAAACAACATGATGCAAAACATGGCATGACATGCGGGGTGTGATATGCAATGCATATGCGTGCTTCGGAAGGAAAAGATTGATCAAGGCATCAACTTGGCAAACCAAGTGTGCCTCTGGAAATATGAGATGATTTCGGTCGAAATCGATATAAAGATCGCCGGAATCGGATGCACGGTTTGCAAATGGCAAGCAAAACAATAATGGCACAATTCTGCGATTAACAACATGATGCCATCTAGGATGCAACAAGAAACTAAGCTACTGAACTCCAACATAACAACAAAGCATATGGCAGTGATGTACTCAAGATGCTTGACAAAACATGAACACTGAGCTATGGCTAAATCACACAAGAGCAGGTTCAAACAAGCATGGCAAAAGTGCAAAAGATATCAGCTTCTCAGACTTTAGTGAAAATACTACCATGCTAGGAATAACATCAGGAAGCCATGTTTAGAGAAAGCAAACAACATGCTACAGGAACATATCATAGAAATACAAGGCATGTAATGAATCTACTAAATGCATAGAACAAAAGTCTCTTACTGATCATGAGCCACAAAGGCATAGAAGATATAATGGCACTCATGTAAACATAGCAAGTTTTATTAACAGTTTCAGACTTAGCAGAAAACAGAGCATGGCATAAATAGAATTATGAAGGCATCTTTGCTAGCTCAAATCACTCACCACAAGGCATTGCATGACAAGATAAGCATAGAATCAGCAAGAAGACATGTTCATGAAGCTAACCATGGAAAGAGCAAGTTCATAGCATGCATGGATCAATAGCAACAACCATGACAAAATTGATTAACATGTAAACAATCTGCCAGGAACATTTTATAGCAAAAGTAGAGCAAGATTAAGACATGCTAGGGCACTCCATAATTGCAAACAGGGGCACGGATGGATAGAGCATAACCATATGTTCAAAATCTCCTTACTGAAGTATTTCAAAACAAGCATGTATCTCACTGTAGCATCATGTTTACATGGCATAAAAATAACAGCAGGCACAAGACTTAGCAAAATCCTAAGTCCCTGAAATCAGCAATATCACGAAGGCTACTTTGCATGCTTGTGCTAGTCACCATATTGATCACAAAAATACATGGCAAGCACCCCTGTAAATATGGCGTGGCATATCTCAAAACACATGTAGAGCTCATGCCCATATGAAGCACACATCAAATGTGACAAAAATGACAAAACACCCTAAACTGATAAGTAACAGGAGCAAACATTTTATAGCACTCTTGCATCAATGATTTGGGCATCAATATGGACTCAAACAAGCATGTCACAATGGAATAAAATGAAGAGCATCTCCCAATGAACATTTTGGTATCTCAAGCGCATGAAAGGAGCTACGGTCATGAAGTTATGGTGCAATGAATAGAGGCATAAAAATACATCAGGGGAAAAGACTTAGTGGAATCATCACCTCCCAATCAAATAGATCTAGGGTTCGCACGGAAAATGAGGTTCGTCGGAGAGATGTCGCCGGAGCCGGTGGAGAAGATGGCCGGAGAGGGCACGGTCGGCGACGAGACGGTGCTACCCGGGGCGGTGAGCGACGCGGCAGATGAGCCGGCGACAGTGCCGGTCAGAGGGGACGCGGCGCGCGCGATGGCCGGCGTCGCGGGCGGCGGGGCTTTACGCGGCGACGGGCGGTGGATGAGGCGGCGCGCTAGGGCGGCGGCGGAGGTCCGCGAGACGGCGGCGAGGTCGGAGCCGAAGGGCGGCGAGGTCCGGCGGGTGGGCTACGGCGGCGGACGTCGGGGCCGAGGAACTCCGGCGAGCTCCCAAGTGGCGGAGGAAGCGGCCCGGAGCGGTGGCGTACGGCGGCGGGGCTCACGGGCGGCGAGGCCCGGTTCGGCCCGGGGCGGGCCGGATCTGGGCCCCGGGCGGCAGCGATGATGTGGGCGCGGGGGAGGACACGTGGCGACTGACTATTGGAGGAGGGCGTCGGCGGACGTGTCCGGCGGCGCGGAGGGGTTGGATCTAGGGTTTGGACCCGAATTTTGAAGGGGTTGCACATATTTATAGCCAGGAGGAGGTAGGAGTGTCCAAATGAGGTCTAGTTTTCGCCCACACGATCGTGATACGGCGGCGGAGGACATGGGAGAGGTTTGGATGGGTTATTGGGCCATTTTGGAGAGGTGTTGGGCTGCAACACACACGAGGCCTTTGCGGTTCCTCGGTTAACCGTTGGAGTATCAAACGGACTCAAAATGGCATGAAATTTGACAGACGGTCTACCGGTGGTGTACCAAGGCTACTTGGCAAATCTCGGTCCATTCCAAGAACGTTTAACACCCGCTCACGAAAAGAGACAAGAAGGGTTCGCCGATGCACGTAGGAGTGTCGGATTGCAAAACGGACAACGGGGAAAATGCTCGGATGCATCAGACGAACACTTATGCAAAATAAGATGCACATTATGACATTATATGAAATGCATGATATGAACAAAATGCAAAACGAAGACAAAACCCAACCACGAAGGGAATCTCATAACTTAAAGCCGAAAAAGGCAAGAGTTGGAGTTACAAATATGGTAAGTTACATCAGGGGTGTTACATGCCCCCCTGCACCCGTATATAAAGGAGCAAGGGGGGAGGCAGCCGGCCCTAGGAGGGTGCGCCAAGAGGAGGAGTCCTCCTCCTAGTGGGAGTAGGACTCCCTTTTCCTAGTCCCACTGGGAGGGGGAAGGAAGGAGTGGGAGAGGGGAAAGGCAAGGGAGGGGGCGCCGCCCCCCTTTCTTGTCCTATTCGGACTCAAGGGGAGGGGGCGTGGCCTGCCCTGGCCGGCCCGCCCCTCTCTCCACTAGGGCCCAACAAGGCCCATTAGCCCCCGGGGGGTTCCGGTAACCCCTCCAGCACTCTGGTTTTCTCCGAGATCACCCCAAACCTTTCCGGTGTCCGAATATAGCCGTCCAATATATCAATCTTTATGTCTTGACCATTTCGAGACTCCTCGTCATGTCCGTGATCACATCCGGGACTCCAAACTACCTTCGGTACATCAAAACACATAAACTCATAATACCGATCATCACCAAACGTTAAGCGTGCGGACCCTACGGGTTCGAGAACTATGTAGACATGACCGAGGCTCATCTCCGGTCAATAACCAATAGCGGAACCTGGATGCTCATATTGGTTCCTACATATTCTACGAAGATCTTTATCGGTAAAACCACATAACAACATACGTTGTTCCCTTTGTCATCGGTATGTTACTTTCCCGAGATTCGATCGTCGGTATCTCAATACCTAGTTCAATCTCGTTACCGGCAAGTCTCTTTACTCGTTCTGTAATACATCATCCCACAACTAACTCATTAGTTGCATTGCTTGCAAGGCTTATAGTGATGTGCATTACCGAGAGGGCCCAGAGATACCTCTTCGACAATCGGAGTGACAAATCCTAATGTTGATCTATGCCAACTCAAAAAGTACCATCGGAGACACCTGTAGAGCACATTTATAATCACCCAGTTACGTTATGACGTTTGGTAGCACACAAAGTGTTCCTCCGATATTCGGGAGTTGCATAATCTCATAGTCATAGGAACATGTATAAGTCATGAAGAAAGCAATAGCAATATACTAAACGATCAAATGCTAAGCTAACGGAATGGGTCAAGTCAATCACGTCATTCTCTAATGATGTGGTCTCGTTAATCAAATGACAACTCATGTCTATGGTTAGGAAACTTAACCATCTTTGATTCAACGAGCTAGTCAAGTAGAGGCATACTAGTGACACTTTGTTTGTCTATGTATTCACACATGTACTAAGTTTCTGGTTAATACAATTCTAGCATGAATAATAAACATTTATCATGATATAAGGAAATATAAATAACAACTTTATTATTGCCTCTACGGCATATTTCCTTCACAAGGCTATGCACATTGGCATAGAGCACGTACGGGAGCCGAAGGCTCGGTCCTTCTGCCTCCAGTACGAGGACATCCGGTTCAAGGCCGGTGAACAAATGGACGACTTCGCCATGCGGTCACAGGGCCTTGTCAACGAGCTCGCAACACTCGGAGATCCCATCGACGACAAGAGGATGCTTCTCAAGTTCCTCCGCCTCATCCCGGGGCAGTACAAGCGACCGGCCTGGTCCATCGAGAGCCTGGTGGACCTCTCCACCATGACAATCGAGGAGCTTGTAGGCCGGCTCAAGGTCGTCGAGGAGCGCAGCGAGAAAGCCAACGAACGCACTGACGGCCAACTGCTACTCACTAGGGAGCAGTGGGACGCGCGCTTTCAACAGTGCAGCCGCGACGGCTCTTCTGGCAGTGGGGGAGGCGTCCCCACGAGAAACAGAGCTCACGGCAGAGGCAAAGGTCGTGCCCAGAGCAGCGGTGGCAACCGCGACGGCAAGCCAGGCCAATCCCAGCAGGGCGGGCCTAGGCGAGGTACCGGCGACAGTGGCGACCGGAACAAGTGCCGCTACTGTAGCAACCAGGGTCACTGGATCCGGGATTGTCATACAAGGATAGCCGACGAGGCAGACGCGACAGCGGCAAACCTCATCCAGAATGACGTGGTTTATATGGCGAGGTTTATGGTCGGGTTTATATGGCGAGGCAAGGGCATCCTAGGAAACGGAGATGGATAAAAGACTAGAGACCCAATGCTAGATGTTGAAGAGATCCATCTGTGTTATGTTATTGGCTGAAAGCCTGAAACACCTCCTGAAGATAGCAAATCTTGTTGCTCTGAAGTGCATATTGCTTTGTCCATTGAGCAAACCAAGCATTTTGTTGAACTGTACATTTTTCCTGAGATATCCAAACTCTATAGATGAAAACATATGGTAAATTCATTGTCAAATATTTGCCCAACCAGAATTTGCTTGTAATTGATGTGGAGTGCATGAAAAATGCTTAATCAGGCTTTGCAATCACTGGGAATTGGGTTCATCCAGTGCATCAGTTCTATTGATGGGCGCTTGTTAGTGATGCTCCAGGGGGGCATATTGGGTGTGCTAGTGCCACCAAAAAACGCTTTCGAAAGTTCCGAAAATTCTGAAAAAACCTATTTAATAAATTTTAAAAGGGGTAAATTCTGCTATAGGTTTGAATCAGATACTATTCAGAACCACTTCCTTGGCACAATAATGCGCAGCCAAGTTGGATACAAAGAGGAGGAATCCAAAGAATTTAAAGCTGCGTTACATAAAAAGGATCTAGAGAATCTGGCAGACTGCCACGACTAAATTACTAAGAGTTACATAATCGCCCAAGTGACCTTCAGAAGCATCTTGTAGTCCCCGCAGGTGATACTCCCATCATCGTAACCATTGCGACTTGGAGTAAACTCAATAGTGACGACAGATAACTCATCATCACCGACAGCAGCAGCAACAGTCAACACCAGAATCTCATCCACAGAGACTCCTACTACGTGCCGCGCCGTTTGTATGACTCCATTGTCACCTGCAGTTAGGGCACCACTCACTTTGCTATCATGTAGCACAATGTCGCATGGAATACTGGTAGTGGAAGCAACAATCTTCCCATGGAATTCATCAGGTCCCTCAAGGATCCTGATCTCAATAGTGGCCTCCACCGACCTCCTTACGAATGTATAGTTTAAATCCAATATGCTGTGCATGCTGACAAGTGTTTCCGTTTCAACCACATATCTGGGACTATATTCCAGCCTGCGGATAGCATCCACCTCCATCAGGCCTTTACTGAGTCTATCATCATCAACAGTCCTCCCATGCACATCCTTCACCTTCAGATTGATTTCGAAGAATATATCATCGCATACCATGAATCCTCTCTTGGGGCCAGTCAAAATCAATGAATCATCCTGCAAGATCAATTTGAATAGATAAATTCAAGATGCTTGTTTCTGGGATTGATTGAATTACCCTTGCTTTGGGGTTCATTTTTAGCTATGTTTTGAATGATGAAACAAGGTAATTACACTCAGAAAAATTATGCTACATCTGTGCTGATGTATTTTTTGTGCTCCTTTTCTTATTGTGCAGATTGCCGTAGAACCATAAACTGAGCCACGCAAGTGATAAACCCCTGGCTCCTAACACTATACCCTACAAGACAAGTATCATTAAAATCAAACATCATATGGAACAGATACAAAACCAGAGCCGTTATTCAAGTATAACATACAAAACCTAAATCAGAATTACTGACATACAACATTCAGAAATTTTTCCGTCAGGAAATCACCAATTATTTTATTTTGTAAATCAGAGGACTAATATGAGGAAATACCAGTACAAGAAATACACATTTATATGTTGTATGTGTCTGTAGCTATGAGGCAAATGGCAGTAAAACCTTTGAGCCGATGAGCTGGCAATCATCCTACTCGCGCCGGAATATATAGACACATTTTCAATCCAGACTGTCCCTGGCTATGATGGTACCGTAGACATTGAGTGGGTAGCCATAGTCGGAGGAAACAATCTTGATGGAGACAACATTGACCGAGTTTTTGAGCCGGAACCCCTCTTTGAAGGTTTTACCAGCATGTCGCATGGGACCAGCAGGCGCTGTCAAACAAGAGGAAAACTCATCTCAATCAATCAAAGAGAGTAAAGAGAAGAGTATGTATGTAGGTGTCAACTGGATGGAACAGAACCACTGAAAACAAAGTCTCAGAAGTGGACTTCCACGTAATTGGCCATAAGTGCAGCCAATGCAACTCATACAACACTAGATCGACGTCGCGGCTGCAGATTTATCAGGAAGCAGATCTCGGCCGACAACAGACTCATCTTAAGACAAGCTGTAGAAGAAGAAGAATGCATCATACTGGTGTATCACCTGATCTGTGCAACCAATGCCAGAACCATACACATAGAAGAAGAAGCATTGTTTTGCGGCATTGCCCGTCTAGCGTCAGCCCCATCCCTGGGCCTTTGCCGCTTTACCATTCTACCAAGATTCAATTCATCTATTGAATCGTCAGCTACTAGCGTATTGCTGCCAACAGCGTTGCATGATTACATGTCTGTCTGCCTTAAATCTGTAATACAGCACCATTGCTCTGTGTATGACCGTGTGATGAAGTCCAGCATGTTATATTCCCGAGGAGTTGAATTCTGAGCTACTGTAATCCATGGGAGTTTTTTGTACGCTGCTGTTGTCAGGTCCCTGATTGTATCATCCTCAAACTTTGGGAGAAGTTTATTACACTTTTACACCAAATCTTTTGTGCGTGCTGTGTTGAACCTTGGCTTTCATCACTCTTCTAGTACAAACCATGGTCAGTTGGCTAAACCGTGCCTTACCGGCAACAGGTATGCATCCTGTATTCCCTCCGCGACAACAAAAATCATGCATCTTTCTCCTTAGGTTGGAATTTTAGGTTGGAATTTTAAGGACAAAACCATGAAGAAGAGGGTTCTCTCAAGGTGAAGGTGAAAGGATGATGATTCACTTGAGTGATGATAGCATCAGTTTCTTTCCATGTCCAAAATTGAAATTTAAATCCTTAAAAACTGGGTAGGATGTCGTTCAAGAATAGAGGATAGAATGTGATATGTTAGGATCTGATGAGACTGCACACGTACTATTAGACATGGATGATATTGGTTGTTGTCAGGGTTTCAGGTAATCAACAAGCCAGCTAGGCTTATCAAACAACAAAGAGCCAAAGAATAAAGATCCTCTTCGGTGTCGGCACCTCAATGCTGGTATCAATGTACAGTAGCTAGGTTAGGTATTTATGATCTACAACCTTTGAACTAAAATCACGTCAAGTATTTCCGAACGGAGGGAGTACATGTCAATTTGCCAAAGTTTTTTTTTATTTTGTAAATCAGAGGACTGATATGAGGAAGTACCAGTACAAGAAAATACAAATTGATATGTTGTATGTGTCTGTAGCTACGAGGCAAATGGCAGTAAAACCTTTGAGCTGATGAGCTGGCAATCGTCCTTGTCGCGCTGGAATACATAGACACATTTTTTATCTAAACTGTCCCTGGCTATGATGGTACGATAAACACTGAGTGGATAGCCATAGTCGGAGGAAACTATTTGATGGAGACAACATTGACCGAGTTTGCGAGCGGGAACCCCTCTCTGAAGATTTTACCAGTATGCCGCATGGGACCAGCAGGTGCTGCCAAACGAGAGGAAAGCTCATCTCAATCAACCAAAGAGAGTAAAAGGAAGAGTATGTATGTAGGTGTAAATTGGTTGGAACAGATCCATTGAAAACCAAACCAGGCAGGCTGTGCTCCCATCTTTTCCATAGTAATATACTATCACCTCTTTCCCGAACTAGTAAATGATTTTGATATTTTAATATGGACTACACACAGACTAAAATGTGTGAACAAACACACTAAAACGCATCTATATACATCCAATTCAGAAAGAGGTTAGAACATCTTATAATTCGCAACGGAGGGTGTATAGTAATTAAAAGTAGTGAGCGTCCAAACAGAGCCTAATTGACGAATGAATTTGGAAGCGGCAGCCTTTGCTTCCGAATAAATCTAGTAGGAAGTGGAGGCAACCTTCGGATTGATTTTGGGGAATGAAGTGATACTAAGTTACTGACTGGTATTTGAACTTTGAACTGAAATACCAAAAAAAAATCATGAACTAGACATGCATAACGAAGACAATAAGGATCAATAAGGGGGATTGGATTGGATTGGAACGTACACTCCTGTCCAGGTCGAGTTTGCCGTCGAAGAAGTAGCGGACGCATATGAAACAGCCCTGTGTCAGTTTCGGATCACTGCAGAGCCATATTCAGTTAATGTGCGGTTAGGATGCACCTTGGGGGGGCAATCTAATGGCTCGCTTCGCTCGCCTGTAACAGTGACTTCCGTGTTGTAGCTTTTCCCTTTGCCGTTCCTGTTTCTTTTCGCTGTTCCGGCTGAGCTATATAAGCCAGCACCCCACTCTGTAATAGCGGGCATTATTCTCCTATGAACAACTCTGTCAAACTTTACAGCTAACACAAGCATATACCTCGCATATACTCTTGTCTCTCGCAACCCCTGCTACGAAATTCCCTAATCTCCGATCCCGATCCAGGATGGGGTGTGACACCCTGCTTGGGGTCGTACTCGCTGTATCGCGGATCCACGGAATACTCCGCCGGCTCGCACCGATACTCTTCTTGGTCCCACTCTCACTTCCTCGCCGCAGCCGCAGCCGCCACGGGAGAAGAATCGCCGCCGGCCATGGAAGAGGAGCCCCTCTTTCTCTAGGGTTTGGTCGATCCAAGAGTTTTTTCTTTTTCTTTTTTTCGAGAAGAAGATGGTCGATCGACGGTCAGATACATACATGTCTGTTTAAATAGTGGTCCCAGTTTTCTCGACATGCATACCTGGCCAAACGGGCCGGCCCGCCAGGGCACAATTACTATACGGGCGGTGCCGTGCCGGCCCACATGCTGCGCTCCAGGCCCAGGCACGGCTCAGTTAGTAAACGGGCCGGCACGTTGGCCCGTTTAGCATGGTGGGCCGTATATTTTCAGCCTGTTATTTGACGCACTGAGTGTTTTTTAGCCTATTTTTACATGTTGGGCCATATATAGATATATAAAAAAGTAAAAAAAACGTAACCGGGCCGTGTCGTGCCGGCTTGCGTGCCCAGCCTCTAGGCCCAGGCACGGCCCAGGGCGTGTCGCGTGCCGGGCCCGGCCCATTTAGCCCGTGTCATGCCTGGCCCAAGGCGGGCCGTGCCGGCGTGCTCACGGGCCGGCGCAAAAAAAGGGCCAATTGGCCAGCTATAGCAAGCATTTCTCTGGATTTATTTCATGTCTTCGGCGATGTGCAGTGGGAGGAGATGTTCCTGTTGACTACTAAGGCGTCTATGATGACCTCATCAATCTCAAGATGATGTGTCGGCTCAGTCTTTTAGAGGTGTTCATAAAAATAGTGTATGCTGTGTTCATATAGGTGAGTCTATATAGTATGTATGTATGTATGAGCGTATGCGTCTATACAGTGTTAAAAAAATTGGTGGTCGACAGTCGACAAAGTTAGTTCATCTTAAAACATCAGTCGTGAATAGCTTAGATGGTAAGGGCATCTCCAACGCTAACTCCCAAACCGGACGCCGTATCCGTCAATGATGTGGAAGTCTGTCATTCAAAACTAGCTGCAAATGTTCGGTTACATTCCAAATAAAATTTAACGAAAGTAAACAAATTTGATGTAAATTTAAACACATCGGACGATTTTGATGTGGTGGAACCAACTCATATCAGTCTTCGAATCCTAGATTTGGCATTGATGGTCGCATTTTCCTGAATTTATTTAATGTCTTCGGGCGATATGCTTTAGTGGGATGGGACGTTACCCTCGACTATGAAGACGTTTGTGGCGACTCCGTCAATCTTAAATGATGTTTTGGCTCAATCTCTTGAAGATGCTCATAAAGATGAGTGTATGAGCATTTGTACTATGTTAAAAAAATAACGAAGTTACCACATAGCATGTGTGATCATCTATCTCAACCTGAGTTGATCAGTTTTTCTGATGAAGTGCAAGAAGAAGAAGAAGACTAAAACATCATGAACTTAATGTAAATATGTTGCAGATAATCCTCTATGTGGCATGTGATATCTCCATCATGGTTCCTTCCACTCTATTGCCAGATACTCCCTTATTACTTGATTAAATCGGTACATCTTTCCCAGCACTGCTTTGCTTGTCACATTGACAATTTTCTCAAATAGAGGAGCTGCACTTTTCTCATTGGAACATTGTTGAGGCATATGGCTGGCTGTAGTTCATAAGGATCTAGTGTTTGTTCATGAAGTTCTTGGGGACACTCATTTTTTCCATATGCCAAGTGTTATGGTCATGTTTCATGGTTGATGTGTGTCCCCTCATTGAGATCCTGGAATTCGCAGCGGAGCCAGGATTTTCCGACATGGGTACGCATAGTCCCAAAAAAACAGTGCAACGATTTATAAGACATAAAAGTTCATAATAAAGATAATGAAACTATAAATTATTCTTTGTAGCGACAATATCTCTAACAATTTAGTTATGTTGCAAGAACATGCACGATTGTTCACATTTTGATCTTCAACCTCAAAAGACTTCCGTGTCGGCGTTGTGGTCAAAGTTATCTTGGGTGCCTTTGAAGCTCTATCCAACAAATGTTTCCGACTTCAGATCATCACGCTAGTTCTTCATCTTTCACACTACAAACTAAAAATTATGCATACTAGATAGTGGATGGTGTGGATGTTTTTTAAAGGGGTGATGTGGATGGTGGATAGTCGTCTCCTGCATGTCTCTCTCATGGACTTTGAGCACCTAGCCCCTACGTCGTTAACCCACCATGAAACCTCAAGGCCTTTGGTCCAGTCCAGACGCTCGTACGTTTATCCTTTTCCAATTTCTGGTGCACTAGTTGTATGTGTAATAAGACTAACATACATTCTCTTTTGGAAACATGTAGGAGAACTGCATGTGAAAGTATTAGGAGAGAAAGGGTGAGTTTCCGTTGGGACTAAATGACAGAGTTATTACTCTAATCCCAAAGGTTCGTAACCCACAATTGACTTGTGAACATCGCCCTATTGCACTATGTCCTGATCTCTACAGGTTCAGAGATTCGTTTGATGAGGTGATCGGAGAAGAACAAATTGCGTTCGTTTCGGGTCCGCTTAATCACAAATAACACTCTCGTTACATATGAGAGTGTCCATGCCCTAAAGAAGAAGAAATTATAAAGGATCCTTTTTTGAAAGCTTTTTCCTTTTTGCGAGCAAACTTTTGTAATACTCATTATTTGTCGGGCTTACATTCGGCACTACAGAATTGGACTGTTTTGGAAAGACCATATCTAAACCAAACAACTGTTCTACCGTGCACATGAGCAAGATTTGCTAATGGGTGACTAATTATGTTCTGAGCACGGCTAACATGTGTAATACAAGTTTGACGTGAAACCATTACATATTTGATCTCAAGCACCGCGGAAGAATGAATAGACCTATCATTGTCTGTTTTAGACGTGTGGCCACGAGGCGGCAGAAAAGAATGTGCATGGCTGAAACCAAGTGGGCGAGGCAGGAAATGTTAGGGGGGGGGGGGGGGGGGGGGGCTGGATATTCCAGTAGGTTTTGGTGCCTGCGGAACTGGTACGGAGCACATCACCATTAAAATAGAGGAGGGCTAGGTAAGAAGTTGAAACTTTACCCCCGGTTGGTCTTTTCTAGATCCAAATTCCAAATGCACGTTGAAAAACAAAAAAAAATATAAATCTAGAAGTGAATAGCGCCATTTTTGCTTGTCTTCCAATGGCACTATTCATGTTGAATTTGCCTTCTTTTTTGTTTCTCGATGTGTATTTTGAGGTTGGATCTGAAATTTTGTATAGGCTATTTGACACATGTCTTGTGAACATTCACATTTTTTCAGATCTTTCTGAAACATTTGAAATTGACTTTTGGGGCATTCGATCACCCAAGTGTGGAGCACTGCATATTTCTATGATGCTAGTTGCTCTTAAGAACATCCATCATCTATAACATATACAAATAACAAAACGGAGTACGTATGGAGAACTTCTAATGTTGGAATCGCTACTACTACTTTCTTTGATCCATATTATTTGTTGCCCAAACGAATGTATCTAGACGTATTTTAATGCTAGATATATTTATTTTAAAAAAAGTAATTTGGATTGAAGGGAGTAGTTTTCTCAAATTTGGATCGAAGGGAGTAGTACATTTTTCGCGCTGGCCTAGGTTCGAGCATTTGGGACACTAAACAGAACCCTAATTTCGACTTAAAAACCATACAACAGCAATTTGATGTCCTTAAACCACAACTTAATTGACAGTCTGATGACGACTAGAATCGAGAGAGTTCATACACGCTCTGACAAAGGAGAAAACAAGAGGTAATTATACACTACATGACAGGGGAGGCATCATCTTGGTTGTCCTTCTCTCGAGAGGCAAAGTCACTAGCACTACTACCGCACTTGCTGTGCTGCCAGCGCCACGGGGACCCAGCAGTCAGATACAACGCAGCGAGCTCTGCCCTGGAGCTGCTGCCGCCTCACGCTGACCGGCTGAAGAGGTGGTAGGGGAAGTTGCCGTTCTTGTCCATCAATGGCTCCACCAGCTTGGCGATCCCCAGCATCACCCTCATCAGCTCCTCGTCGAACTCCTTCTGCCCCCTCTTCCACACCGGCATGGTGTTGCCGCCGGCGTTGTTGTCGAAGCGAGCCGGCGGCATGTCGTCGGAGCGGGAAGAGTACTGCTGTCCGGGGAAACCGGCACGGGGAGGGTATGGCGGCAGCGGCGGCTGTCCAGGGAGCGCGAGCGGTCCGTCGCTGTGGCGAGGCTGGTACTGCGGCTGCATGTTGAACGGTGGCGGCGCGTCACTCTGGCGAGGCTGGTACGGCGGCTGCATGTTGAAAATTGGCGGCGCGTCCGTGCGACGAGGCTGGTACATCTGTGGCTCGTTGACGCGAGACTGGTACGGCGATGGCTCGCTGATGCGGGGCTGCTGGTACGACGATGGCTCGTTGATGCGAGGCTGGTATGGCAGCGGCGGCGGTGGTGGGAGTGGCTGTGAATCGGGTGCGCGTGGCGGCTGCAGTTGCTGGTGCTGTGGGCGCATGAGTGGCTGCATGTTGGGCTGCGCAGGGCGTGCCGGCGGCTGCAGAGGCGGCTGTGCGAAGCCGAGCGACCTCGCGATCTTGCTCACTGGTGCAGCAGTGTCCGGGCCATTGTTTCCGTCGAAGCTCGCTGGCAATGGAGGTGGCTCGAGCATGCTGTCCCCGCCGTCCAGCACGAATTTCACCCGAGGGGAGTCCCGGAGCGCGCTGGCCGCAGCCAACCCGCCCTCGTCGTTGCTCTTCTTCAGGATTGACTTGGGCAGCCCAACCGACATGCGCGCCGGCACCGCCTTGGACAGCGTCAGCGGAGCGCCATTGCCGGAGCTCCCAGGCCTGAACGGCGTGGTCTCCATGAGCCGCAGGTCAGAGCGCTGCGGAGGGGCCGCCTCAGGCCCTGGGTCGGCGCCGGCCGACCCTCCCTCGACGCCGCGCAGGTAGTAGTTGGGGGCCACCTGGCCGAACATGGCGTTGGCCTTGGCATACTTGAGCGCGGCCTCCGCGTCGGACTGGAACTTGTAGATGACCCGGCACATGTAGGACTTCCAGTACACGCGGATGCCGTCGATGTCGAGCGGCCCGAAGCGCGCGAACCTCGCCTTGAGGGAGGCCACCGACGGCAGCGTGCTCTTCAGCGGGAACTTCATCATCAGCGCCGTCGGCGACGGCGTCCTCTTCACAGGCGCCGCCGCTGGCACCTTCTTCTTGGCTGCCGCCAGAGCCTTCTCCTTCATGCCAGCCCGCCGCAGCTGAGCCGCCGCCGTCGTCCCGCCTCCCGCAGCTGCGGTGGCGGTGACGACTTTCTGCTCCAGCCCGGCCTTCTTGTCGGCGGCCAGAGTCTTAATCTTGTCCAGCTTGATTTTCTTCTTGGAGGCAATCTCCTCCTGGCGGTCAGACGGCGGGCGCTTGACGCCAGCACTGGTGGGGTCGCTGGGCCTCATGACCGGCTTCTTCTTCAACGGTTTGGGGGGCTGGCCGTCAGAGACGACGGCGGCGGCGGCAGCAACGACATTGGGCTTATTATCCAAGCCCTTCTTTGTCTCTTCCGGCGGATCGTTCTCATAGCTCTTTTTGTAGTGTTTCGAGCGGAACGCCAGGATGAAGGAGTGAGAGGCGTCAGAGATGCGTCTGCCGGCGCCGTAGAAGGGAAGCAGCGGAAGGTTTTGAAGGTCGGATATTACCTGTGTCAGATCTAATCCGTCAAGGTCGACCTTGGGGGGCGAGAAAGCTGCGGGCTTTGTAGCGCCGCCGCCGTCGCCGGAGGGGGCGGCAGAGGGCACGCCGCCGTTGAGTTCAGCGAGCTTCTTCTTTTTCTTCTTCTTCTTGGGCTCGCCGTCGGCGGTGGCCACGTCTTCGGCAGGCTCCTCCCTCTCGCGCTTGCGGGCCTTCTTGGGCTTGGCCACCTTGTTCGGCGCAGTGGCGGCGGCTGCGGCGTCCGCGGTAGCCCCGCCGTCGCTCGCCTGGTCAGCGGGAGGGAGCGCGCGTCTCTGCAGCATAAACTCCTCCTCATCGGCGCCTCCGGTGCTGCTGGGCAGCGGCGGCGTCTGCGGCTCAGCCGGGGGGAAGCCAGGCGGCGGGCCACCGTCGTCCGGGGCGGGAGCCGCGTCCGGGAGCGCGGCTGGCGGCAGCGCCGGCACGCGCGCGTCTTCCCGGCGCTTGAGCAGGTACTGGTCCTTCTTGCTGGCCTTGGGCTTGATGGCGGGCGCGCCGGGCATGATCTTCTCCATGAGCCTCGCGGCCGCGCCGGCGGCGCCCCTCCGGCCCCTGGCCGGGGCGTTCTCCTTCTCCGGCACCTTCTGCCGACCCTTGAGCGGGCGAGCTGCAAGGCATGTCACCAGCGGCACACGTTAGCACACAGCGCGACACCACATCCATGCGGAAAAAACGCAACAGGAACAAGTCAATGCGAAAGGGTCACGTATTTATATTCGCATTCCTAATAATAGATGTAACACAAGAACAAAACAAAAGTATCGACAAAAAAGAAGTAGCACTAGGAAACCAGATCCAAAGGACGAATTCGCATGTATTTCGAAGAAATCCATTCAAATAAAAATTAAAATTAGAGTTTAACAATATATGACTGTCAAAAACGCTCTTATACGGAGAGTACTAGTTTTTGATTTATATAATTGGCCACGGTCTGACCCTGCAAAATGTAAATAATTCTGACTGATTAGCATGCGCATGCGTGACAAACTGACCGAGAGGTAAAAGAAATCCGGTCCAGTCGGTCACAATGCTAGACACGTCGCCGCTCAAATCTCGATTTTGCAGAAAGAATATAGTACATGTGGGGCCGCGGTGACTGACAAGGAACTTGGTGGTGGGAGCAAAGCGAGCGCTCGCTCCGCATGCCACAATCTTCGTTGGTGGTAGCGATGATGGGCGAGTGAGCCGCTCCCTCTACGATGCAAAAGATGCTACTACTCCTCATGTTTTGTAATTTAAAAAGCGCAAAGGCCCAAATATGATGCAAAGGATGCTATTTGTTGCCATTGAATCAAACAATCAATACTCCCCCATAATCACACAAAAATTCAACTCTGCTCCCAAACCCTAACCAACCCTACTCATCGCCGTGTTGATGACATCCCCGATCGTGCTTCCTTCAGTCCTCCCCTCTTAGCGGTGTACAAAATATTAACAAACAAATCAATTAACTGATCGATTAATCCATGCTCGATGGATCACCAATTTGTCGATTAACCGATTTATCAACCAATTAACTAGTCAATTCAAACCAAGCAGATACCAGTTAGCAAAGATTTATCGACCAATTTACTAGTCAATTCAAACCGAGTTAGCAAAGAATCATTCTTAGCATCGCATCGTCTCCACCTGTGTGTTTCTATGGCTTTGACAAGACATTCACCCACCCCTACATATCATTGTCCGCAAGGTTGTCCAGATTGTGTGTCTGCTTCTCGATAAGAGGTACCATCGCCACCGTAACCAACCGCCCTCGACCAACTCCTCCCTCTTGCTCTATCTACTCAACCAAAGACGCAACTAAGCATTGCTGAAGGGTGGCTTTTTTTTCTCTGGTGAGGCCTAACCCTAACTGGGATAAACCAAAAGTCGTAAGCTCAGCAAAGAAGGCAACTCGCAAACAAGGATGCCACAGCCACTAGAGTTCGCACTGATGATTTTGATCAAAGCGAATATTCAAACTGATATATTCTAAACTCTCCTCACCTCCCCTTCGACATCGATGAGACCCCTCCCCCCCTCCGCTACATGTCACTGTATGCAAAATCATCTAAATTGCATGTTTGCTTTCCTCGTAGAGGAGTCATCGCCACCGTAGCCGGCCATCGACCACCCTCGATCAACTCATTAGGTCGTGGATGCGATTAACTCCCTCTGCTCTACTCACTTGGCCAAAGACGCGACCGAGTATTGCCACGCATAATCAAAGCACACCTTTTCCTCTCCATCGAATCGTAACCCTAACCCTAACCATGACAAACTAAATTCCTAAGCTTACCAGAGAATGCAAAACATCAAAACAAAGGATGCCGTCGGATTTCACCCTAATGATTTTTTTTATCAAAGCCAACATTAAACTGGTGTGTTTTATTCTCACAACTCTCCTTTCATCTAGTAGGAAAGGCAGATCATTCGGAAAAAAAGAATTATACTGCTGCAAGGACCTTGAAAGGGGACTTGGTAGTACTTTTTTGGGGCTAAAAACGGCCTAGGGCATTATATTTACTTTTCTCTGAACTGAATACTTTTTGTTCTCCCACCGGCTACGCCTCTGGAAAGATGAGGTGCACGTGCGATTGCAGGACGGGAGGTACGTGTTAGTTTACAATTTCCTTTGGCGATTTGATTTCCTCTCTTTTGCTCAGATGACTTGCATCACCACTAGGTTCTTATTTTCAGATAGTTCTAAAAGAATGTTGAAATTTTATACTCATAAAATTCTAAAATATTGAAAGGTTTTAGTAGAAAATATGATACAGGGCTCTAGAGTCCAGAATCGGGCTCCGTGGGGGTGTGGGGGGTGGGTGGGGGATGGGGAATAACCATGTGCTATTGGTCGGGAGGAAAGGCTCCCTGTCGATCGTGAATTCCTCCTAAAAACCCAGAGACGAATCCTGTGTAAATCAGACGCTGCGTTCTTAACAGGTTCAGACCCACGGCCAGATTCTTGATTCCCCATGAGTTATACTGAAACTCCATCGGCAGGATAAGTTGCCACGGAAGTTGGATATGAGGTGCAAAAGGGGATTCTCCGTTCACCGCATGCCAAGTCCCCAAAAAGCACAGCTGGTGTGAGTAACGCTATCTGAATTTCCTTGGGTAGGAATGTGACCCGTCCGTGTGCAGAGGCAAACCACTTGAGAGACTCCCAAGGATCTTCTGTGGCTAGTGGGCATGGCATATGGATTCGCTCTCAACTCTGGAGGGGAAGGCATGGGAAAGCCATTTCTGAGCTTTTAGCAGAGGGAAGAACGGCAGGCTCTACTCTGCGCTTGGAACAGACCATCAAAATCCTCTTGCTGGCATGGCTTCTACAGTTCATATCGGCCCATAAAGTTCAGGAGAAGATAGCCATGCGTGCTTCTTCAAAAGCTTCTCATCGTAACTGTAGCATGCCTGCGTCAGCTGAAAGGACAGGCTGGGACTGCTTCGCTGGCTTCTTCTGATTGAAGCAGGCCACGAAAACTGCAAGCCCGGACTGCTCCGAATGTGAGGCAAAACTAGTGCAACATGCTCCGGTAAGAATTTGGGATAGAATGTCCTCTGAACTGCTCCGAATGTGAGGCGAAACTAGTGGTACAGACTCCGGTCAGAATTTGGGATAGAATGTCCTCTGAACCTCCGAATGTGAAACAAAACTAGTGGAACGGGCTCCGGTAAGAATTTGGGATAGAATGCCCTCTGGTACAACGCCTAACTCAATTTGGTTTTGAATTTGTCTAAAAGTTTAGTCCAATGGTGGGAGATCAAGGCAAGGAGAGGGCAAATGGGTTAGATAGCGTACTCAGAGTTGTTGCTGGTCTGGCCAAAGTTTTAGATAACTCTATACAGCTTTCACCATTCGTTTCTCGCCATCTTGGAAAAAATGCATATGTCGGCAGATGTTAACTTCATTTTGGTTCTCTATGCAGGACCTCAACTTAAGAACTATGAAGAATAATTCAAATGTAAACTGTTTTTAGATAATCAAGATAACTTTCAGGTTATAATTGTCATGTGCAACCAGATTAATTCCACTAAGCGATTAATAGAGAATTCCTACTAAAATTACTATAATGACTTGACCATGCTTGTCTAAACTGACAGTAAACATCCTTTAACTGCTACCTTGTAGATATATATACATGCTTATTTATGAATGTAAAGTAATAGGCACAGTGTACGGTGTTAACTTGATGCCTTCCTTCATGATGTGCAGGTGAACTCAACCGCCTTACCTTGATGCCTGCTCAATGATGAAAACGAAATAGTGCATCCAGAATATGTATATAAGTACCCCAAGTCCATCTCCACCAATCACCAATATGTTTTTATCAGGCACATAAACATACCTCTTTCAGAATCACTGTTTCTATACTTATTCAGTTCATTTATCAAACATTGCGCTAATACTCTTCACCAACAACAAAAACAAAAGGTCAAGTTGCTGAAACTAAGCGATTCTACCTTAATATGCGAGGTTATGAAGGGGTCAAGAACGCGAACGTAACTGAAATGCAATTCGGTGTTAAACTAATGCACACTCACAGGAAGAGGAAAGAGATACAATTCCTAAATGTACCAGATTTAAGGCATGGCCTTGGAAGAAACTAGATGAGTAGCAAGTACCCGAATCAAGGAAATATATGGATGCAAGAGAAACATTTCAGAATCCATCCAAAATCCATCATAGCACACAGAAGCTGCTGCTTTAAAAATCTATATGCATCGTGGAGAGGTAAACTTCCATTGTATCTTTTAATATTTGTATTCGGCATAACTGGATGGGAAAGATAGATAAGTGGATAAGCTATGGCCGCATGATACACATATTCTTGTGTGTGCAACAAGTCCTCATTGACCAAACGATATTCGTATGTGTATAGCTTTTACTTGAATTGGATTTCATTTTGTGTCAAATGCAGATTTTACCATTTATCTTTGCACAATTATGCACATGATTTGTGTAAAAAGTGTTGGCTATACAGATAAAAACATTTTTCGCATTCATGCAACACACAGTTCAACAAAAGAGAAATAATAAATATTTGAAGAACCATTATCCAGTTCACTATTCACATCAAAACGATTAGTATCAGGTAATCTGCCCATCAAGTTCAAGTACATAGCAAAAACAATAACAGAACAATGAATAGTAGTACTACTAGGATTGGGCATGTGAGTGTCGATACCTCGTTGAGACCGTTCATTCTCAGCCTTGACCTCGCCTTCAAGGGCCTTCTTCGAATCCACACCAAATGATTCGGCGTAGGTGAGGTCGTACCTCTCGTACCTAGACCGGCGGTACGCCATGAGCATCGCTGCCATCTCGATCCCAGGCAAGGTACGTGCGGCCGTCTCCGCCGCGTCCCGCTGCTGCACGGCAGCGTTCTGCAGGAAGTCATACATCTTCTGCGGAACGAACCGCTCCCTTGCGGCCGTCACCTGCTCGGGGAGGTACTCGGCGTTGCTGTCGAACCCGGGCACGTTCACCAGGAGGAACATGCGATCCTCGTTGTGGAAGCGGAAGGTGTCGGGTCCACGGCAGGGGCAGAGGAGCGCGAGCGCGCTGCGGCGCGAGATCTCGTCGAGGGACTCGGCGACGGCGGCGGGGAAGGTGCGGCTGCCCCCCTGCGAGGTCTTCTCGACGAAGTGGTCCTCGAAGCGGACGAGCTCGTGCGGCTCGAACCAGCCGTAGCTGCCGTCGCCGAAGAAGGCGACGAGGACGAGGCCATGGCGGTGGCCGCGATGCACCTCCGGATCGTCGGAGAGGGTGAGGCTGTAGACGTGGCCCGGCCACCACGGATGCGACTTCACCTTGCCCCAGACCATGTCGCCGAAACTGGGGGTCCAACCCTCGCCGTCACCAGCGGGCACGACGGCGCCGGAGCCGGCGGCGGCGGGGGCAGCCATCCTGCGGCGGGGGAGCGAAACCCTAGATTTGGGTGCGGGGTCTCTCGGTCTGGGCTTAGGTTTGGGTTTGGGATTGCGCTGTTTGGGTTTCGGGGGTTGGGGAAATTGGGGGATCTCGGGCCGGGTGGGACTGGGACACCGTCCAAGGGGCATCATGGTAATTAGGTGCAGAAGGAGGGAGAAAGAAACGAAAAGGAAATGATATTTTCGCCGAGGCGAGGCGAGGCGAGGCGTGGCGAGACGAGCAATTTATACTAGTCGAAGGGGGGCAAAACACGCCGCACGCGGGATGAAACCGCGCCCACTGAAATTCAAAGGGGGCAAAACATGCCGCACGCGGGATAAAACCACACCCACTGGAATTCGAAATGACTTGAAATTTTTTGACGTGTGTGGCTTGGTTATAACAAATATGTTAAACGGTTAAATGAACCACACTATGCGTATGTAACCACTGGGCCATCATGAATCTGCATTGTTGGGATGTTGGGCCTTTAAACTATCTTTTTTTATGAAATTGAAAGCTAACACTCGTCAATCAAAAAAAAAAGAAAATATGTAAATACAATTCATTGGTCGAGCATATAAAACAACAACCAAAATATGTGCACACCCGATGATTAGATAGAGTTGGCATCAGGCATTACCAAATTATGTGAGGCATGAAGACCTAAAGCAACTTCAAACACAAAAGGAAAGGCAACCTGTCCATATGTTATCAATACTCAAACTATTGTTTAGAAGTCTGTTATCACAGTTGTAAGCGGTCCTTTTTTGTTTCCTAACAAGACCATGTAGTAGGTAGAAAATAATTCACTATAGTGATAAAAACAAGTCCCATCATAATGGCGATCTTAGTTACTAAACCGATTAACCTCTTGTTGTCGTAATAGTGATGTATGTTTAAAGATGTCTAGAAAGAGTTACCACTACAATGGTGATGTATCTACCAAATTGGTTAGCACTAGTTATCACTAGTGGGGATGCATTAGCTACTAGATTGCTTAGTCCACCACGGTAGTGATGTATTGTAAGTGGTATGTTGAATATCAGTCATCATACAAGTGGTATTGCCCCCATTTAATTATCATCATATTGATGATGTAGTTACCATACTAGTTAGCACTGGTGATTAATTTATTAACATGTATATACCATGTAGGTTTGGTATATAATTACCATGATGTTGTATTAAGTGCATCCATGGCCCCATAGTGTGTTATGATTGTCTGTGAAAACTTCATTGAAGGGACTAATATGACCATCTTATTCCTAATAGATGTTATGATATGTATAAGAGGACTGGTGTTTAACCCTCAATCTTCAAAGAATGAGAGTTGTTGGGATTAAGAACAATTTCAAAACCTCAAAATCAACTTTTTTCGGACCAGTCAAGTTGCGTCCACATCCAATAGGGCATTGATACGTCTCCAACGTATCTATAATTTATGAAGTATTCATGCCATGTTTACAATAATTTTATATGATTTTGGTACGATTTGATTAGAACTAACCCGGAATGACGCTGTTTTCAGCAGAACTACTATGGTGTTATTTTTGTGCAGAAATAAAAGTTCTCGGAATGCGATGAAAATCAACAGAGATTTTTTCTGGAAAATATAAAAAATATTGGAACGAAAAGTTACTGGAGGGGAGGCCCGTGGGCCCCATGAGGGTGGAGGGCGCGCCCCTGTGCCTCGTGGACTTCCCGTGGGGCCCCTGACTTGTTCTCGATGCCAACCTCTCCTATAAATGCCCAAACCTCCAGAAAATAACCTAGATCGGAAGTTGCCGCTGCAAGCCTTTGTAGCCACAAGAAATCAATCTAGGCCCTCTCTAGCACCCTGCCGGAAGGGGCCATCATCACCAGAGGCTATGGAGGAGGATCCCAGAGGGGCCATCATCGCCATGAAGGCCAAGATCCAGAGGGAGAACCTCTCCCCATCCAGGGGGAGGCCGTGGAGGAGGAAGTGCAAGGGGGAGAACCTCTCCTCCTCTCTCTCGGTGGCGTCGGAGTGCCATCGGGAGGGGAATCATCGCCGCGGTGATCGTCTTCATCAACATCACCATCATCATCACCATCCTCATCTCTTTTACGTCGTCCACTCTCCCGCACCCCGCTGTAATCCCTACTTGAACATGGTGCTTTATGCCACATATTATGATCCAATGATGTGTTGCCATCCTATAATGTTTTGAGTAGATATCCTTTGTCTTTGGGTGGATTGATGATCTAGATTGGTATGAGTTGTATGCTTTATTTTGGTGTTGTCCTATTGTGCCCTTCGTGTCGCGCAAGCATGAGGGGTTCCCGTTGTAGGGTGTTGCAATACGTTCATGATTCGCTTATAGTTGGTTGCTTGAGTGACAGAAGCATAAACCCGAGTAATGGGGTTGTTGCATATGGGATAAAGGGGACTTGATGCTTTAATGCTATGGTTGGGTTTTACCTTAATGATCTTTAGTAGTTTTGGATGCTTGCTAGAGTTCCAATCATAAGTGCATATGATCCAAGAAGAGAAAGTATGTTAGCTTATGCCTCTCCCTCATATGAAATTGCAATGATGACTATCGGTCTTGTTAATAATTGCCTAGGACAATTTCGCACATCGATCTATCATTATTCCACACTCGCTAAAAGTTTTTGTGGATGAAGTGTTCGAAGAACGAGGAGTTACCGATGTGAGAAGAATCGGGAGAGGCAAGAGCTCAAGCTTGGGGATGCCCAAGGCACCCCAAGTAAATATTCCAAGGATACTCAAGCATCTAAGCTTGGGGATGCCCCGGTTGGCATCCCATCTTTCTTCTTCAACAATTATCGGTATACCTCGGTTTTTGTTTTGTTCACATGATTTGTGTCCTTTGTGTTTTTATTTTTCTTTAAGAACCATGCTAGTATAAGATATCCCTTCATCGATTTATAGAATGATTCATGTGCTTCACTTATATCTTTTGAGTATGACCTTATAGAATGCTCTGTGCACTTCACTTAAATCTTTTGAGTATGGTTTTATAGAATGCTTCGTGTGCTTCACTTATATATTTTGAGCTTGGATATTGGTCAGTATATATTAATTGTAGAATGTGTTGGGGAACGTAGTAATTTCAAAAAAATTCCTACGCGCACGCAAGATCATGGTGATGCATAGCAACAAGAGGGGAGAGTGTTGTCCACGTACCCTCGTAGACCGAAAGTGGAAGCGTTTGCACAGCGCGTTTGATGTAGTCGTACGTCTTCACGATCCGACCGATCAAGTACAGAACGTACGGCACCTCCGAGTTCAGCACACGTTCAGCCCGATGACGTCCCTCGGACTCCAATCCAGCCGAGTGTTGAGGGAGAGTTTCATCAGTACGACGGCGTGATGACGATGTTGATGTTCTACCGACGCAGGGCTTCTCCTAAGCACCGCTACAGTATTATCGAGGTGGACTATGGTGGAGGGGGCACCGCACACGGCTAAAAGATCAACTTGATCAATCGTTGTGTCTATGGGGTGCCCCCTTGCCCCCATATATAAAGGAGAAAGGGGGTGCGGCCGGCCAGGGAGAGGGCGCGCCAGGGGGAGTCCTACTCCCAACGGGAGTAGGACTCCCCCCTTTCCTAGTTGGAATAGGATTCGGGAGAAGGAAAGAGAGAGGGGAAGAAGGAAAGAGGGGGCCGGCCCCCTTGCCCTAAACCAATTCGGTTTGGGCCTTGGGAGGCGCGCCCCATACTCCCCTTGCTTCCGTCTATTTCCACTAAGGCCCATGTAGGCCCATTAAGCCCCTGGGGGGTTCCGGTAACCTCCCGGTACTCCGGTAAAATCCTGATTTCACCCGGAACACTTCCGATATCCAAACATAGGCTTCCAATATATCAATCTTCATGTCTCGACCATTTCAAGACTCCTCGTCATGTCCTTGATCACATCCGGGACTCTGAACAATCTTAGGTACATCAAAACATATAAACTCATAATATAACTGTCATCGTAACGTTAAGCGTGCGGACCCTACGGGTTCGAGAACTATGTAGACATGACCGAGACATGTCTCCGGTCAATAACCAATAACGGAACCTGGATGCTCATATTGGCTCCCACATATTCTACGAAGATCTTTATCAGTCAAACCGCACAACAACATACGTTGTTCCCTTTGTCATCGGTATGTTACTTGCCCGAGATTTGATCGTCGGTATCTCAATACCTAGTTCAATCTCATTACCGGCAAGTCTCTTTACTCGTTCCGTAATACATCATCCTGCAACTAACTCATTAGTTGCAATGCTTGCAAGGCTTAAGTGATGTGCATTACCAAGAGGGCCCAGAGATACCTCTCCGACAATCGGAGGGACAAATCCTAATCTCGAAATACGCCAACCCAACAAGTACCTTCGGAGACACCTGTAGAGCACCTTTATAACCACCCAGTTATGTTGTGATGTTTGGTAGCACACAAAGTGTTCCTCCGGTAAACGGGAGTTGCATAATCTCATAGTCATAACATGTATAAGTCATGAAGAGAGCAATAGCAACATACTAAACGATTGGGTGCTAAGCTAACGGAATGGGTCTCAATCACATCATTCTCCTAATGATGTGACCCCGTTAATCAAACTAGATCGTTGATGGCGCGTGTTGCCGCGCCCGTCTATTTTACAATAGAATAATTGGATTTTTCAGAATTGATAAGCATAAATGAAGTGTCAAAAGATGGTTATAATTCATTTTATTAAAATATAGAAGTTGCAAATAGTTGAAAAGTATTGCACCACTCGAGCGTACAAGATACAAAACCGGACAAACAACATTAGCAATAAAAAATGAAGCAATATCTGACATAGCAACACTAAGTGGTAACACCCTAACATGACATGCCATATAAAAGAGTAGCAATATGTGCACCTGGTGAAACTGAGTGATACAACTTGGTCCAGGCTCCGTTCTAGTTCACTGGCCATACATCAACCCTTGCATAAAGTATTATAGATCCCAAGCAACTACGAATAATAAGATGTGTGTAAGCATGGAATCACATAATTAGTTGGCGTTGTCTACTTTTATGCAAGACCCACAAGAAAGATCTTGTTGTTGTGCCCTTCCATATGTTCAATAAAATGGGAGAAATTTGTATAAATACTTTGAAGCATGAAGCATCGAAGATAAAATATTTGCAACATAAGCTAATTGTTCTATTTGCAACATAAAATAGAATAGGCTAATGGTTCTGATTCCTGGGTCATACCGGGAAAAACTGAGAAATGTTTAGTACATCAATATTGTTATAACTTCAAAAGGTGGCATTCAATCGAACTCAAGATATCATAGGAGGCCTCCAGATCATAGTCCATCCATAATGCCTTATAAGGCAGTGCGGACACAAAACATCGAGGCAATTCAAAATAAGAGGTCCTGCTCCTGCAAGATTATTCGATTTGAGTTAACTCAAGAAACGTGTTTAGTAAACAATGATGTATTACAGTAATGATAAAAAGAAGCTTATATATTTGACCTATCTTATTAGAGAGCATGATTAACTTATATATAGTTAAAAGGCTGATCTAGAACTTGTAAGCAACTTTTGCATATCAGCCGTATTCCATATACATTTCATTGCTTCAACGGGCAAATGAAATCCTGGATATATGAGAATCATGCAGTCATAATATCATAAAAGAATTAACAAACACGTACATCTAGGTGGTGCCATCAGGTGAAGGCCTCCTAAATATAGTAGATCGGAGATGCAAGGACGACGATACTGGTATACTTGTGTTTTTATTGCACTAACAATATCAATTTTGAGGTACTTCTAGAACTCCCGAAGATTATGGTTTTATGGACCCTCTTGGCGGCTTCACCGCACAAAGGCGTTGAGGATTTGCATTCTAATCTCTTAATTCAGATCATCCCCAGAACGCAAATTGTAAGAAAAAACGCTTTAGAGATATAGTAGTCCTGCTTCTCCCCACTCATCGAATACATAATATATTTTTTCCTTCTGTACCTGATGCTTTCAAAAATGAAAGAATTGGAGAGCTGCAAGTGAGTGAGCTTATGAGTGCATAAGCATGATGCAGCTACTAAACCTTAAAAAAGAAACTTCAGATTTACAATGCAGCTACTAAACCTTGAAAAAGAAACTCCAGACTTAAGATAGTACGATTTAGAAGGTCTAAAGTGTAGCACTGATGGAAACATTACACTGCAGGCTACCATCATAAATAATCCTGAGTTTACAACAAAATAAAAATCTGAGGATTAAAATGGAAATATATTATGGAAAATAAAAATTACTTTGTTTATTGGCACCTTATTACAGACTGGTCCTTATTAGGATGGGAAGACCTACAGGAAAAAAAAAGTACATCCAAGTACTAACATCATTGGTAAATGATAATACAAAGCCTAGTATTGACTGTTGGATGGTATGAATCATTCCATTTTTCAGTGCATATATGATATATCTATAATTGCCTTCTTCTCTTTTTAAATTTGATATTTTTCTCAGTGTAACTGTACTAAGTTAACATATCTTCTCACACTAATAATGAGCACCGTATCTTCCAAATTAAAATGACATTTTTCACAATCACAATTGGTCCATCAGTCGGTTCCTAAATCCTAATTATGTATAGACAAAATAAAAAGGGAATAAAGCATCTAGAGTACTTACCTGGAGCCCTATAACATTGATTCTGCCACACTGATTCTTGCAAGAGCAGAAGGTGCTAGCCTTTTGACAGGGGAAATGTGCAAGATAAATAAACCTCAACATGTGTATCAGGAAATGGCAATTCAGAGTTCTATTCAGTATTTTGGGTAACAGCAGGTTCCATAGTGTCAGGCAATGCACCATCGAATAGCGTACTGTTCAGAAAAGAGCATATTCATCACTTCACTTGATAGATTCAGTCAAGTAAACAAAATTATGAATCCAAGAAAGAAAACATACCTACTACGTCCACTGATCCACCAAAACCTGTCAAGAGCAAATACTACCATTAAGAACCAATAATGCTGAATCAGAAGTACTCGATTATCCCATGAAAAAACGTCAAAATAAGCAATTGACAACAATTGGTACCCACAGTCCCATTTTCTACTTAAGCTAAACAACTGTACATAAACGTCAAATGAACATTGTTCGGTACATCCATAATTCTACATCCAAAGTCCTGAAAGTTGTATATGCCAAACTATATCACATAATTCCAATAATAGACTACTCCAACGCCACAGATCGTATCACACGAACGACCAACTCTTCACCCAGAGTTCCGATCTATCAACTGAATCTGCCACAAAACCACTACAATTCCACATAGCCACAAATCAGAGCAGGAACAATCAAATGAACGTGCAACTGATTTGACGTGAGGAGTGAGATCTAAAACGGAGGGAGGAGTCGACTAATTACGTGGGGCGAAGAGGACGAGGCCGTCGTAGAGGTACTGCTATAGCGGTGGGCCGAGAGCTTGGGGTCGTCGGCGAGGAGGGATTCCAGATCGAGCACGCGGGCCTGGAGCGAGTAGAAGAAGGCCAAGTGGGGTGAACGGATAACCATATCGTCGACGAGCAGCAGCAGCTTGCGCCCGTGGGATTCATCGTGGCGACCTCGGCGAAGGTGTCATCCTCTGTCCCACAAGTGTTCTTACAGAGTTTAAAGGGCGCAGTCAGGCGCGAGCGCCGCTGCTAGGGTTTTCGCCTAGACCTAGCAACACGGGCGATGCTTGGATTCAGCTCCACGCATGGCGGCGCCGGGGGCGGGCACAGGCGCAGGCGCAGAGGAACGGGCAGATTAGATACGCCGGGAGAGGAAGAATTACAGATTTTTTCCAAGCGTTCTGGCTAAATGGGCTTTACGTGGAAGACAAGGCCCAATTCACCACAGGCCTCCGAAATTTCCACCAGAATAGCTGCCCATAGGACAGCGGGTTCGATTTTTACCCTAATGCAGATCGAACGACCGAAAATGCTCCATACATAAGATCTGACGGTCAAAATCGTTGAGGTCATGAGAGGGCAGAGAAGTGGCTCAGTTTTACTGTCCTTAATGACAACTCATGTCTATGGTCAGGAAACATAACCATTTTTGATCAACGGGCTAGTCAAGTAGAGGCATACTAGTGACAATCTGTTTGTCTATGTATTCATACATGTATTATGATTCCGTTTAATACAATTCTAGCATGAATAATAAACATTTATCATGATATAAGGAAATAAATAATAACTTTATTATTGCCTCTAGGGCATATTTCCTTCAGTCTCCCACTTGCACTAGAGTCAATAATCTAGATTACGCAGTAATGATTCTAACACCCATGGAGCCTTGGTGCTGATCATGTTTTGCTCGTGGAAAGGGCTTAGTCAACGGGTCTGCAACATTCAGATCTGTATGTATCTTGCAAATTTTTATGTCTCCCACCTGAACTAAATCCCGGATGGAATTGAAGCGTCTCTTGATGTGTTTGGTTCTCTTGTGAAATCTGGATTCCTTCGCCAAGGCAATTGCACCAGTATTGTCACAAAAGATTTTCATTGAACCCGATGCACTAGGTATGACACCTAGATCGGATATGAACTCCTTCATCCAGAATCCTTCATTTGCTGCTTCCGAAGCAGCCATGTACTCCGCTTCACATGTAGATCCCGCCACAACGCTTTGTTTAGAACTGCACCAACTGATAGCTCCACCGTTCAATGTAAACACGTATCCGGTTTGCGATTTAGAATCGTCCGGATCAGTGTCAAAGCTTGCATCAATGCAACCATTTACGATGAGCTCTTTGTCACCTCCATAAATGAGAAACATATCCTTAGTCATTTTCAGGTATTTCAGGATGTTCTTGACCGTTGTCCAGTGATCCACTCCTGGATTACTTTGGTACCTCCCTGCTAGACTTATAGCAAGGCACACATCAGGTCTGGTACACAGCATTGCATACATGATAGAGCCTATGGCTGAAGCATAGGGAACATCTTTCATTTTCTCTCTATCTTCTGCAGTGGTCGGACATTGAGTCTTACTCAACTTCACACCTTGTAACACAGGCAAGAACCCTTTCTTTGCTTGATCCATTTTGAACTTCTTCAAAACTTTGTCAAGGTATGTGCTTTGTGAAAGTCCAATTAAGTGTTTTGATCTATCTCTATAAATCTTGATGCCCAATATGTAAGCAGCTTCACCGAGGTCTTTCATTGAAAAACTCTTATTCAAGTATCCCTTTATGCTATCCAGAAATTCTATATCATTTCCAATTAGCAATATGTCATCCACATATAATATCAGAAATGCTACAGAGCTCCCACTCACTTTCTTGCAAATACAGGCTTCTCCATAAGTCTGTATAAAACCAAATGCTTTGATCACACTATCAAAGCGTTTATTCCAACTCTGAGAGGCTTGCACTAGTCCATAAATGGATCGCTGGAGCTTGCACACTTTGTCAGCTCCCTTTGGATCGACAAAACCTTTTGGTTGCATCATATACAACTCTTCTTCCAGAAATCCATTCAGGAATGCAGTTTTGACATCCATTTGCCAAATTTCATAATCATAAAATGCGGCAATTGCTAACATGATTCGGACAGACTTAAGCATCGCTACGGGTGAGAAGGTCTCATCGTAGTCAATCCCTTGAACTTGTCGAAAACCTTTTGCAACAAGTCAAGCTTTATAGACAATAACATTACCGTCAATGCCAGTCTTCTTCTTGAAGATCCATTTATTCTCAATTGCTTGCCGATCATCGGGCAAGTCAACCAAAGTCCATACTTTGTTCTCATACATGGATCCCATCTCAGATTTCATGGCCTCAAGCCATTTTGCGGAATCTGGGCTCACCATCGCTTCTTCATAGTTCATAGGTTCATCATGATCTAGTAGCATGACTTCCAGAACAGGATTACTGTACCACTCTGGTGCGCATCTTACTCTGGTTGATCTACGAGGTTCAGTAGTAACTTGATCTGAAGTTCCATGATCATCATCATTTAACTTCCTTACTAATTGGTGTAGGTGTCACAGAAACCGGTTTCTGTGATGAACTACTTTCCAATAGAGGAGCAGGTATAGTTACCTCATCAAGTTCCACTTTCCTCCCACTCACTTCTTTTGAGAGAAACTCCTTCTCTAGAAAGGATCCATTCTTAGCAACGAATGTCTTGCCTTCGGATCTGTGATAGAAGGTGTACCCAACAATCTCCTTTGGGTATCCTATGAAGACACATTTCTCCGATTTGGGTTCGAGCTTATCAGGTTGAAGCTTTTTCACATAAGTATCGCAGCCCCAAACTTTCAGAAACGACAACTTTGGTTTCTTGCCAAACCACAGTTCATAAGGCGTCATCTCAACGGATTTCGATGGTGCCCTATTTAATGTGAATGCGGCCGTCTCTAAAGCATAACCCCAAAATGATAGCGGTAAATCTGTAAGAGACATCATAGATCGTACCATATCTAGTAAAGTATGATTACAACGTTCGGACACACCATTATGTTGTGGTGTTCCGGGTGGCGTGAGTTGCGAAACTATTCCGCATTGTTTCAAATGTAGACCAAACTCGTAACTCAAATATTCTCCTCCATGATCAGATCGTAGAAACTTTATTTTCTTGTTACGATGATTTTCAACTTCACTCTGAAATTCTTTGAACTTTTCAAATCTTTCAGACTTATGCTTCATCAAGTAGATATACCCATATCTTCTTAAATCATCTGTGAAGGTGAGAAAATAACGATATCCGCCACGAGCCTCAACATTCATCGGACCACATACATCTGTATGTATGATTTCCAATAAATCTGTTGCTCTCTCCATAGTTCCGGAGAACGGCGTTTTAGTCATCTTGCCCATGAGGCACGGTTCGCAAGTACCAAGTGATTCATAATCAAGTGGTTCCAAAAGTCCATCAGTATGGAGTTTCTTCATGTGCTTTACACCAATATGACCTAAACGACAGTGCCACAAATAAGTTGCACTATCATTATCAACTCTGCATCTTTTGGCTTCAACATTATGAATATGTGTATCACTACTATCGAGATTCATCAAAAATAGACCACTCTTCAAGGGTGCATGACCATAAAAGATATTACTCATATAAATAGAACAACCATTATTCTCTGATTTAAATGAATAACCATCTCGCATCAAACAAGATCCAGATATAATGTTCATGCTCAACGCTGGCACCAAATAACAATTATTTAGGTCTAATACTGATCCCGAAGGTAGGTGTAGAGGTAGCGTGCCGACCGCAATCACATCGACTTTGGAACCATTTCACACGCGCATCGTCACCTCGTCCTTTGCCAGTGTTTGCTTTGTTGGGGAACGTAGCATAAATTCAAAATTTTCCTACGTGTCACCAAGATCTATCTATGGAGTCATCTAGCAATGAGGGAGGAGTGGATCTACATACCCTTGTAGATCGCGCGCGGAAGCATTCAAGAGAATGGGGTTGATGGAGTCGTACTCGTCGTGATCCAAATCACCGATGATCCTAGCGCCGAACGGACGGCACCTCCGCGTTCAACACACGTACGGAGCAGCGATGTCTCCTCCTTCTTGATCCAGCAAGGGGGAAGGAGAGGTTGATGGAGATCCAACAACACGACGGCGTGGTGGTGGAAGTAGCGGGATTCCAACAGGGCTTCGCCAAGCGCTGCGGGAGGAGGAAGATGTGTCGTGGGAGGGAGAGGGAGGTGCCAGGGCTTAGGTTAGGTTGCCCTCCCTTCCCCCCACTATATATAGGGCCAAGGGAGAGGGGGAGGGCACAGCCTTGCCCCTTCCTCCAAGGAAGGGTGCGGCCAAGGGGGGGGAGGAGTCCATCCTCCCCAAGGCACCTCGGAGGTGCCTTCCCCCTTTAGGACTCTCCCCTCCTCTTGTCCCTTTGGCGCATGGGCCTCTAGGGGCTGGTGCCCTTGGCCCATGTAGGCCAAGGCGCACCCCCTACAGCCCATGTGGCCCCCCGGGGCAGGTGGCCCCACCCGGTGGACCCCCGGGACCCTTCCGGTGGTCCCGGTACAATACCGGTGACCCCGAAACTTGTCCCGATGGCCGAAACAACACTTCCTATATATAATTCTTTACCTCCGGACCATTCCGGAACTCCTCGTGACGTCCGGGATCTCATCCGGGACTCCGAACAACTTTCGGGTTACCGCATACTAATATCTCTATAACCCTAGCGTCACCGAACCTTAAGTGTGTAGACCCTACGGGTTCGGAAGACATGCAGACATGACCGAGATGACTCTCCGGTCAATAACCAACAGCGGGATCTGGATACCCATGTTGGCTCCCACATGTTCCACGATGATCTCATCGGATGAACCACAATGTCAAGGACTTAATCAATCCCGTATACAATTCCCTTTGTCTATCGGTACGATACTTGCCCGAGATTCGATCGCCGGTATCCCGATACCTTGTTCAATCTCGTTACCGGCAAGTCTCTTTACTCGTTCCGTAACACATCATCCCTGTGATCAACTCCTTGGTCACATTGTGCACATTATGATGATGTCCTACCGAGTGGGCCCAGAGATACCTCTCCGTTTACACGAAGTGACAAATCCCAGTCTCGATTCATGCCAACCCAACAGACACTTTCGGAGATACCTGTAGTGTACCTTTATAGCCACCTAGTTACGTTGTGACGTTTGGCACACCCAAAGCACTCCTACGGTATCCGGGAGTTGCACAATCTCATGGTCTAAGGAAATGATACTTGACATTAGAAAAGCTTTAGCGAACGAACTACACGATCCTTGTGCTAGGCTTAGGATTGGGTCTTGTCCATCACATCATTCTCCTAATGATGTGATCCCGTTATCAACGACATCCAATGTCCATGGTCAGGAAACCGTAACCATCTATTGATCAACGAGCTAGTCAACTAGAGGCTTACTAGGGACATGGTGTTGTCTATGTATCCACACATGTATCTGAGTTTCCTATCAATACAATTCTAGCATGGATAATAAACGATTATCATGAACAAGGAAATATAATAATAACTAATTTATTATTGCCTCTAGGGCATATTTCCAACAGTCTCCCACTTGCACTAGAGTCAATAATCCAGTTCACATCGATATGTGATTAACACTCAAGGTCACATACCTATGTGACTAACACCCAAAGAGTTTACTAGAGTCAATAATCTAGTTCACATTTACCATGTGATTAACACTCGATGAGTTCTGGGTTTGATCATGTTATGCTTGTGAAAGAGGTTATAGTCAACGGGTCTGAACCTTTCAGATCCGTGTGTGCTTTACAAATCTCTATGTCATCTCCTAGATGCAGCTACCACGCTCTATTTGGAGCTATTCCAAATAACTGTTCTACTATATGAATCCAGTTTACTACTCAGAATAATCTGGATTAGTGTCAAAGTTTGCATTGGCGTGACCCTTTACGACGAACTCTTTTATCACCTCCATAATCGAGAAAATTCCTTAGTCCACTAGTTACTAAGGATAACTTTGACCGCTGTCCTGTGATCCATTCTTAGATCACTCTTGTACCCCTTGATTGACTCATGGCAAGGCATATTTCAGGTGCGGTACACAGCATAGCATACTGTAGAGCCTATGTCTTAAGCATAGGGGATGACCTTCGTCCTTTCTCTCTATTCTGCCGTGGTCGAGCTTTAAGTCTTAACTTCATACCTTACAACTCAGGCAAGAACTCCTTCTTTGACTGATTCATCTTGAACACCTTCAAGATCATGTCAAGGTATGTGCTCATTTGAAAGTACTATTAAGCGTTTTGATCTATCCTCATAGATCTTGATGCTCAATGTTCAAGTAGCTTAATCCAGGCTTTCCATTGAAAAACACTTTCCAAATAACCCTATATGCTTTCCAGAAATTCTACATCATTTCTGATCCATAACATATACTCATCAGAAATTCTATAGTGCTCCCACTCACTTCTTTGGAAATACAAGTTTCTCATAAACTTTGTATAAACCCAAAATCTTTGATCATCATCAAAGCATACATTCCAACTCCGAGATGCTTACTCCAGTCCTTAGAAGGATTGCTGGAGCTTTGCATACTTATTAGCATCTTTCAGGATTGACAAAACCTTCCGGTTGTATCACATACAACCTTTCCTCAAGAAAATCGTCGAGGAAACAATGTTTTGACATCCTATCTGCAAGATTTCATAAATAATGCAGTAATCGCTAATATAATTCCAACAGACTCTTAGCATCGCTACGAGTGAGAAAGTCTCATCGTAGTCAACTCCTTGAACTTGTCGGAAAACATCTTAACAACAAGTCGAGCTTTCTCAATGGTGACACTTACCATCATTGTCTGTCTTCCTTTTAAAATCCATCTGTACTCAATAGCATTACGACCATCGAGTCGTTCTGCCAAAGTCTACACTTTGTTTTCATACATGGATCCTCTCTCGGATTTTATGGCCTCGAGCCATTTATCGGAATCCAGGCCCACCATCGCTTCTCCATAGCTCGTAGGTTCATTGTTGTCTAGCAACATGACTTCCAAGACAGGATTACGTACCACTCTGAAGTAGTACGCATCCTTGTCATCCTACGAGGTTTGGTAGTGACTTGATCTGAAGTTTCATGATCACTATCATAAGCTTCCACTTCAATTGGTGTAGGTGTCACAGGAACAACTCCTTGTGCCCTGTCACACACTAGTTGAAGAGGCGGTTCAATAACCTCATCAAGTCTCCACCATCCTCCCACTCAATTCTTTCGAGAGAAACTTTTCCTCGAGAAAGGACCTGATTCTAGAAACAATCCCTTATTGCTTTCAGTTCTGAGACAGGAGGTATACCCCACTGTTTTGGGTGTCCTATGAAGATGCATTTATCCGCTTTGGGTTCGAGCTTATCAGCTTGAAACTTTTCGCATAAGCGTCGCAGCCCCAAACTTTTTAAGAAATGACAGCTTAGGTTTCTCTAAACCATAGTTCATACGGTGTCATCTCATCGGAATTACATGGTGCCCTATTTAAAGTGAATGTGGTTGTCTCTAATGCCTAACCCATAAACTATCGTGGTAATTCGATAAGAGACATCATGGTATGCATCATATCCAATAGGGTGCAGTTATGATGTTCGGACACACCATCACACTATGGTGTTCCAGGCTGTATTAGTTGTGAAACAATTTCCACAATGTCTTAATTCTATGCCAAACTCGTAATTCAGATATTCATCTCTATGATCATATCATAGATATTTTATCCTCTTGTCACGACGATCTTTCAACTTCACCCTGAAATTACTTGAACCTTTCAATAATTCAGACTCATGATTCATCGAGTAAATATACTCAACATCTACTCAAATCATCTGTGAAGTAAGAACATAACGATATCCACTACATGCCTCGGCACTCATTTGACTGCACACATCAAAATGTATTACTTCCAACAAGTTGCTTTCTAGTTCCATTCTACTGAAAACGAGGCTTCCAGTCATCTTGCCCATGTGGTATGATTTGCATGTCTCAAGTGATTCAAAATCAAGTGAGACCAAACGGTCCATTTGCATGGAGTCTCTTCATGCATATACACCAATAGACATGGTTCGCATGCCTCAAACTTTTCAAAACGAGTGAGCCCAAAGATCCATCAACATGGAGCTTCTTCATGCGTTTTACACCGATATGACTTATGTGGCAGTGCCACAAGTAGGTGGTACTATCATTACTATCTTTTGGCATGAACATGTGTATCACTACGATCGAGATTCAATAAACCATTCATTTCAGTTGTAAGACCATTGAATGTATTATTCAAATAAACAGAGTAACCGTTATTCTCCTTAAATGAATAACCGTATTGCGATAGACATAATCCAATCATGTCTATGCTCAACGCAAACACCAATCTCGATGGTAGAGGGAGCGTGCGATGCTTGATCATATCATCATTACACTTCCAACACATATCGTCAGCTCACCTTTAGCTAGTCTCCGTTTATTCCGTAGCTTTTATTTCGAGTTACTAACACTTAGCAACCGAACTGGTATCTAATACCCTGGTGCTACTAGGAGTACTAGTAAAGTACACATCAACACAATGTATATCCAATATACTTCTATCGACCTTGCCAGCCTTCTCATCTACCAAGTATCTAGGGTAATTCTGCTCCAGTGGCTGTTCCCCTTATTATAGAAGCACTTAGTCTCGGGTTTGGGTTCAACCTTGGGTTTCTTGACTAGAGCAGCAGCTAAATTGCTGTTTCATGAAGTATCCCTTCTTTCCCTTGCCCTTCTTGAAACTAGTGGTTTCACCAACCATCAACAATTGATGCTCCTTCTTGATCTCTACTTTTGTGGTGTCAAACATCGTGAATATCTCAAGGATCATCATATATGTCCCTGATATATTATAGTTCATCACGAAGCTCTAGCAGCTTGGTGGTAATGACTTCAGAGAAACATCACTATCTCATCTGGAAGATCAACTCCCACTTGATTCAAACGATTGTTGTACTCAGACAATCTGAGCACAAGTTCAACAATTGAGCTTTTCTCCCTTAGTTTGCAGGCTAAGAAAATCGTCGGAGGTCTTATACCTCTTGACGTGGGCACGAGCCTGAAATCCCAATTTCAGCCCTCGAAACATCTCATATGTTTCGCGGTGCCTCAACTCTAAGCCGTTTAACTGAACTATCACGTAGTTATCAAAATGTGTATGTCAGATGTTCGCAACATCCACAGACAATGTTCGAGGTTCAGCACACTGAGCGGTGCATTAAGGACATAAGCCTTCTATGAAGCAATGAGGACAATCCTCAGTTTACGGACCTAGTCCGTATAATTGCTACTATCAACTTTCAACTAAATTTTCTCTAGGAACATATCTAAACAGTAGAACTAAAGCGCGAGCTATGACATAATTTGCGAAGACCTTTTGACTATGTTCAGGATAATTAAGTTCATCTTATGAACTCCCACTCAGATACACATCCCTCTAGTCATCTAAGTGATTACATAATCCGAGTCAACTAGGCCGTGTCCGATCATCACGTGAGACGGATTAGTCAACATCGGTGAACATCTTCATGTTGATCGTATCTTCTATACGACTCATGCTCGACCTTTCGGTCTCTTGTGTTCCGAGGCCATGTCTGTACATGCTAGGCTCGTCAAGTCAACCTAAGTGTTTCGCGTGTGTAAATCTGTCTTACACCCGTTGTATGTGAATGTTAGAATCTATCACACCCGATCATCACGTGGTGCTTCGAAACAACGAACTGTCGCAACGGTGCACAGTTAGGGGGAACACTTCCTTGAAATTATTATGAGGGGTCATCTTATTTACTACCGTCGTTCTAAGTAAACAAGATGCAAAAACATGATAAACATCACATGCAATCAAATAGTGACATGATATGGCCAATATCATATTGCTCCTTTTGATCTCCATCTTCGGGGCTCCATGATCATTATCGTCACCGGCATGACACCATGATCTCCATCATCATGATCTCCATCATCGTGTCTTCTTGAAGTTGTCACGTCATCTATTACTTCTACTACTATGGCTAACGCTTTAGCAATGAAGTAAAGTAATTACATGACGTTTATGTTGACACGCAGGTCATAAATAAATTAAGACAACTCCTATGGCTCCTGCCGGTTGTCATACTCATCGACATGCAAGTCGTGATTCCTATTACAAGAACATGATCATCTCATACATCACATATATCATTCATCACATCCTTTGGCCATATCACATCACATATCATACCCTGCAAAAACAAGTTAGACGTCCTCTAATTGTTGTTTGCATGTTTTACGTGGCTGCTATGGGTTTCTAGCAAGAACGTTTCTTACCTACGCAAAGACCACAATGCGATATGCCAATTGCTATTTACCCTTCATAAGGACCCTGTTCATCGAATCCGATCCGACTAAAGTGGGAGAGACAGACACCCGCCAGCCACCTTATGCAACTAGTGCATGTTTGTCGGTGGAACCGGTCTCACGTAAGCGTACGTGTAAGGTTGGTCCGGGCCGCTTCATCCCACGATGCCGCCGAATCAAGATAAGACTAGTAACGGCAAGCATATTGAACAAAATCAACGCCAACAACTACTTTGTGTTCTACTCGTGCATAGAATCTACGCAATAGACCTAGCTCATGATGCCACTGTTGGGGAACGTAGCATAAATTCAAAATTTTCCTACGTGTCACCAAGATTTATCTATGGAGTCATCTAGCAACGAGGGAGGAGTGGATCTACATACCCTTGTAGATCGCGCACGGAAGCATTCAAGAGAATGGGGTTGATGGAGTCGTACTCATCGTGATCCAAATCACCGATGATCCTAGCGCCGAACGGACGGCACCTCCGCGTTCAACACACGTACGGAGCAGCGACGTCTCCTCCTTCTTGATCCAGCAAGGGGGAAGGAGAGGTTGATGGAGACCCAACAACACGACGGCGTGGTGGTGGAAGTAGCGGGATTCCAACAGGGCTTCGCCAAGCGCTGCCGGAGGAGGAAGATGTGTGTGGGAGGGAGAGGGAGGTGCCAGGGCTTAGGTTAGGTTGCCCTCCCTTCCCCCCACTATATATAGGGCCAAGGGAGAGGGGGAGGGCGCAGCCTTGCCCCTTCCTCCAAGGAAGGGTGCGGCCAGGGGGGGGGGGAGGAGTCCATCCTCCCCAAGGCACCTCGGAGGTGCCTTCCCCCTTTAGGACTCTCCCCTCCTCTTGTCCCTTTGGCGCATGGGCCTCTAGGGGCTGGTGCCCTTGGCCCATGTAGGCCAAGGAGCACCCCCTACAGCCCATGTGGCCCCCCGGGGCAGGTGGCCCCACCCGGTGGACCCCCGGGACCCTTCCGGTGGTCCCGGTACAATACCGGTGACCCCGAAACTTGTCCCGATGGCTGAAACAGCACTTCCTATATATAATTCTTTACCTCCGGACCATTCCGGAACTCCTCGTGACGTACGGGATCTCATCCGGAACTCCGTACAACTTTCGGGTTACCGCATACTAATATCTCTATAACCCTAGCGTCACCGAACCTTAAGTGTGTAGACCCTACGGGTTCGGAAGACATGCAGACATGACCGAGATGACTCTCCGGTCAATAACCAACAGCGGGATCTGGATACCCATGTTGGCTCCCACATGTTCCACGATGATCTCATCGGATGAACCACGATGTCAAGGACTTAATCAATCTCGTATACAATTCCCTTTGTCTATCGGTACGATACTTGCCCGAGATTCGATCGTCGGTATCCCGATACCTTGTTCAATCTCGTTACCGGCAAGTCTCTTTACTTGTTCCGTAACACATCATCCCTGTGATCAACTCCTTGATCACATTGTGCACATTATGATGATGTCCTACCGAGTGGGCCCAGAGATGCCTCTCCGTTTACACGGAGTGACAAATCCCAGTCTCGATTCATGCCAACCCAACAGACACTTTCGGAGATACCTGTAGTGTACCTTTATAGACACCTAGTTACGTTGTGACGTTTGGCACACCCAAAGCACTCCTACGGTATCCGGGAGTTGCACAATCTCATGGTCTAAGGAAATGATACTTGATATTAGAAAAGCTTTAGCGAACGAACTACACGATCCTTGTGCTAGGCTTAGGATTGGGTCTTGTCCATCACATCATTCTCCTAATGATGTGATCCCGTTATCAACGACATCCAATGTCCATGGTCAGGAAACCGTAACCATCTATTGATCAACGAGCTAGTCAACTAGAGGCTTACTAGGGACATGGTGTTGTCTATGTATCCACACATGTATCTGAGTTTCCTATCAATACAATTCTAGCATGGATAATAAACGATTATCATGAACAAGGAAATATAATAATAACTAATTTATTATTGCCTCTAGGGCATATTTCCAACATGCTTAATCCGTAGTCCCTGTTTCGAGTTGCAAATATTAGCAACAGAACCAGTATCAAATACCCAAGTGCTACTGCGAGCTCTAGTAAGGTATACATCAATAACATGTATATCACATATACCTTTGTTCACCTTTGTTCACCTTGCCATCCTTCTTATCCGCCAAATACTTGGGGCAGTTCCGCTTCCAGTGACCAGTCTGCTTGCAGTAGAAGCACTCAGTCTCAGGCTTAGGTCCAGACTTGGGTTTCTTCTCCTGAGCAGCAACTTGCTTGCTGTTCTTCTTGAAGATTCCCTTCTTCTTCCCATTGCCCTTCTTGAAACTGGTGGTCTTACTGACCATCAACATTTGATGTTCCTTCTTGATTTCTACCTCCGCAGCCTTTAGCATTGTGAAGAGCTCGGGAATTGTCTTATCCATCCCTTGCATATTATAGTTCATCATGAAGCTCTTGTAGTTTGGTGGCAGTGATTGTAGAACTCTGTCAATGACACTATCAACCGGAAGATTAACTCCCAGCTGAGTCAAATAATTATGGTACTGAGGGAGTCCTGGATTAGGGGGTGTCCGGACAGCTGAACTATATCCTTTGGCCGGACTGTTGGATTATGAAGATACAAGATTGAAGACTCCGTCCCGTGTCCAGAAGGGACTTTCCTTGGCGTGGAAGGCAAGCTTGGCAATACGGATATGCAGATCTCCTACCATTGTAACCGACTTTGTGTAACCCTAACCCTCTCTAGTGTCTATATAAACCGGAGGGTTTTAGTCCGTAGGACAGCATACACTACAACAATCATACCATAGGCTAGCTTCTAGGGTTTAGCCTCCTCGATCTCGTGGTAGATCTAATCTTGTACTACACATATCATCAATATTAATCAAGTAGGACATATGGTTTTACTTCCATCAAGAGGGCCCGAACCTGGGTAAAATATCGTGTCCCCTGCCTCATGTTACCATCCGGCCTAGATGCACAGTTCGGGACCCCCTACCCGAGATCCGCCGGTTTTGACACCGACATTGGTGCTTTCATTGAGAGTTCCGTTGTGCCGTCGCCACCATGAAGGATGTCTCATCCCGTCTTTAAAGACGGCACCGTTGCTAAGGGAGCTTTGGCTGTCGGCCAAACCCTTTGGCTAGGTGGTTTTCTTATGACCGCCTGTTCGGCTTCTGCACCGATGATGACCTCTCGAGTCACCGAAAACAATCTTCATGTCAGCTCGGAACTCGCCAAGCAGTTAGATCCAATGGAGCTCTCCTCCATAAACGAGCTCTTGGATCGCTTCGCCGCCCTGGGAGTCGCCACGGATTACGACCAGATTGGGCCTAAACCCGATCTGAGAGAGATTAACTCTCCCCAAGTCACCCATCACGTTGCCGTGGTAAAGGGACATTGCGGAGACCCTTCATCTATCTTAAGGACTCGCTACGTCTGGATTCCCGATCCCTCCAAGCCGGATACCCGTGGAGGGGAGGATATCACTCAAGACCTGAATTTAGAGTCAGGCGATGGGCTGGATTCATTGGACAACATCCAGGAATCCAAATTTTCGAGTTCAGAAATTCCTCGGCCTCTGAGCCTTAGATGGGGTGAGGCTTCGGATTTAATCCCACCCATCCACCCCAACATAAGTGATCTATCCAAAATCAGGCAAGAACCCGATGAAACAGTACATCATTACTGGGCCAGATTCCTCCTGGTTAAGAAGAGGCTAAGGGACTGCCGCGAGGAAGACGCAATCTCAATCTTTTGCAATAATTGCACGGACAAGGGAATACTCAACGCCATAAGTCGCTGTGATATTATATGCTTCACTGACTTGGCGTCCATTGTACGAAAGTACTGTGCGATGGAAAACGCCTGGAAAACCGAAATAAAATTTTGGGACAATCCGGCCCTGAATACAGGCATGGAACCGTACTGGAAGGATGGCTTAATGGACCCTGTAAAATTCACAGTACAGAGGACGCCACACCAACTCACAGCCTCAGAGCATGTTGGATACTCCGGCAAGTGGCCAAAATTGGCGAAAATCTCCTAATTCCGGAGGCCACAGAAAGCCAGCCCAGAGACACCAATACTGTATTAACAGTCTTCGAGACTTTCGCATCAAATAATATGCGAAAAAGGACACTCCGCAGCCTTGCCGAAGTCTACCAAGTAGCAACAATAAACCCATGGAGTGACACGGCTATTACCTTTAACGCCAGTGATGAACCTAAATCCCGAACAGCCCGAGCACCAGCCGCATTGGTCCTCAGTCCAATAGTGGACGGCTTTCGTCTTACCAAGGTACTCATGGACTGCGATAGCGGATTGAACCTCATTTATGAGGAGACCCTTCAAAAAATGGAAATAGACTAGAACCGCATTAAGCGAAGCAGCACAACCTTTAGAGGAATAATCCCCAGTCGGGAAGCGCGCTGTACAGGAAAAATCACACTAGATGTGGCGTTCGGCATGCCGGATAATTACAGGTCCGAAGAGGTCACGTTCCAGGTGGCTCCGTTCAGCAGCGGTTATCACGCTCTGCTAGGGCGGGAAGCGTTTACAATCTTCCAAGCAATACCCCATTACGGGTACATGAAGCTCAAGATGCCCGGGCCTAACGGGATCATCACTCTCGCTAGTGATCCAGACATAGCACTCCGCGCCGAAAACAAGACAGCCACACCGGCCCTCGAGGCACTATCCGAAGCCCTAGCGGCTGAGGAGCTAACTGCGCTACGCTCTACGGTGAATAGGGACGATGTGATACTCGACAAAAGATCCAAGTCCACCTCCTTTAAACCGGCGGACGAAATAGTCAAATTCCAAGTCCATCCAACGGACCCCAATAAAATAGCTTCCATCGGGGCACAGTTAAACCCTGATGTCGACGCCGCATTGCGAGAGTTCCTACAAGAGAACTGGAACATTTTCGCCTGGCACCCTTCAGACATGCCAGGAATCCCACACAGGCTGGCCGAGCACAGCTTAAATATCCAAGCAGGATTCAAACCTGTCAAACAGGCTCTTCGGCGTTTTTCCGAACCTAAGAGACAGGCCATGGGAGAGGAGCTAGCAAAGCTATTGGAGGCCGGATTCATCAGAGATATAAAACATCTGGACTGGCTAGCAAACCTGGTGATGGTACCAAAGAAGGACAAATCCTGGCGCCTGTGTGTTGATTTTAAAGACCTTAACAAGGCTTGCCCAAAGGATCCCTTCCCCCTCCCCCGCATCGATCAAATTATCGACGCTACCACAGGACATGATTCGTTGTGTTTCCTCGATGCATATTCTGGCTACCATCAAATCAAGATGGCAGAACCAGACCAAGCCGCACCAGCATTTATCACACCATACGGGCCATTCCGCTTCAACACAATGCCCTTCGGGCTCAAAAACACCGGCGCAACATATCAGCGCATGATTCAGACATGTCTGGCAAGCCAGATCGGCAAAACAATGGAGGCATATGTAGATGATGTGGTCGTCAAAACAAGACATGTTGAATCTCTAGTAGACGACTTGAGGCTCACATTTGATAACCTCCAAACATACGACATCAAGCTCAACCCGGAAAAATGCGTTTTCGGTGTTCCAGCTGGAAAGCTCTTGGGCTTCATAGTATCCGGTAGAGGAATTGAAGCAAATCCGGCCAAGATCCGAGCTCTGTCGCAACTGGATATCCCAAAGGACCTCAAACAAATACAAAAGTTAACTGGATGCGTGGCGGCTCTAAGCCGCTTTATCTCCCGCTTGGGAGAAAAGGCCCTACCCCTTTACCGCCTCCTTCGGCGTACCGAACACTTCAAATGGACGAATGCAGCCACGGCCGGACTCAACGAAATAAAAGCCATACTGGCAACAAACCCAGTCCTGGCCGCACCAAACATTGGCGAACCAATGCTATTATACATTGCAGCAACACATCAGGTTGTAAGCGCAGTGCTTGTCGTCGAACGAGAAGCGGACGGACACAAATTCCCCCTTTAAAAGCCGATCTATTACGTGTCCACTGTCCTCACTCCCTGCAAATCACGGTATCCGCATTATCAAAAGATTGCCTACGCGGTATTCATGGCATCCCGGAAGCTACGACACTACTTTCAAGAGTGTTCAATAAACAGTTGCCTCGGAAGTACCACTTAACGATATTATAAACAACCGTGACGCAACGGGCCGGATTGCAAAATGGGCCATTGAGCTCCTCCCGTTCGACATAACTTATAAGCCACGACGAGCCATCAAGTCACAAGTCTTGGCCGACTTCGTCGCAGAATGGACGGAGGCCGAACTCCCTAAAGAATACGACACATATTCAAATTGGATCATGCATTTCGACGGCTCCAAGATGTTGGCCGGACTGGGGGCTGGCGTCGTTTTGACGTCCCCCACAGGAGACACGGTTCAATACGTACTACAGATTATGTACACGGACTCCAACATTGCAGCCGAATATGAGGCCCTTTTACATGGTCTCCGGATGGCGGTATCCATGGGCATCCAACACCTAGAGGTGCGCGGGGACTCGAACCTCGCAATATCCCAAATCAATGGAGACTTCGATGCCAAGGATCCAAAAATGGCAGCTTACCACAACGCCGTCCTAAAAATGTCAGCTCAGTTCGAGGGGCTTGAATTTCACCATATAGCCTGGGAAAATAATCAGGCGACAGATGTCCTGGCACGCATCGGTGCAAAACGCGATGTAGTCCCCCCCAACATCTTCTTGGAAAGGCTGTTCAAGCCATCCGTAGTATGGGAAGGGGAGTCGAACAATAACAGCCCGAACCCAACCGCACTGCCCAACACCGAACATTCTGACATAATCGGAGGCTCTACCAATGAAATAACACCTTCAGCCCACGTAATAATGGCCATCATCGCCCCGTGGACAGAACCATTCCTCGCCTACCTTACTAGGCAGGAACTCCCCGAGGACCAAAATGAGGCACGTTGCATAGTGTGGCGATCCAAAGCCTACAGAGTCCACGAGGGAGAGCTTTATAAGAAAAGCACTACCAGAGTCCTTCAACGGTGCATCTCCGAAGAGGAGGGACGGAACCTGCTGGCTGAAATTCATGCCGGACTCGGCGGTCACCACGCTGCAGCCCGGTCCCTTGTAAGCAAGGCCTTCCGTACAGGTTTTTATTGGCCGACGGCCCGGGCAGATGCTCAGGACTTAGTCCAACGATGCACCGGTTGCCAGCTCTTTGCAAACCAAAGCCATATGCCACCCACCGCCCTCCAAACTATCCCCATTACTTGGCCCTTCGTGGTCTGGGGGCTTGACATGGTTGGACCCCTTAAAGGCGGAACCCACAAGCAAAAATACTTACTGGTCATGGTGGATAAGTTCACCAAATGGATAGAAGCCAAGCCTGTTAAGACGGCCAAATCCGGACCGGTGATAGACTTTATATCCGGGGTTGTACACCGTTACGGCGTCCCTCACAGCATCATCACTGATAATGGCACGAACTTCACGGCCGACGAGGTAAAACTCTGGTGCAAAAACATGGGCATCAAGCTCGATTATGCTTCCGTCTATCACCCACAAACTAACGGCCAGGTCAAACGTGCAAATGGTCTTATCATGAGCGGCATCAAACCCAGATTAGTGCGGTCCCTCAAGAATCTAACACGCACTGGGTAGAGGAGCTCGACTCCATACTCTGGGGGCTGCGGACCATACCGAATCGCACCACCGGATACACACCATTCTTTATGGTGTACGGCGCAGAGGCAGTTTTGCCTTGCGACATAATTCATGACTCACCTCGAGTGCGCATGTACGAAGAAAGAGAAGCCGAGCTCGATCGGCAGGACAACTTGGACACATTGGAGGAGGAGCGTGACGTGGCAAAAGCCCGTTCCGCATTCTATCAACAGCAGGCTCGAAGATACCAAAGCAGAGAAGTACAGGCCAAAAATTACAACATTGGCGAATTAGTTCTACGACTGCCGTACAAGAAAAAGGACAAACTCAAGCCCAAGTGGGAAGGTCCCTTCATAATTGACCAAGTCCTGACTGGTGGAGCGTACCGCCTGCGGGATGCATCGGATAACCGACTCGAGCCAAACCCATGGAACGCAGCCCGTCTCTGAAGATTCTATGCCTAGCGCCGGACTCTGTGTTTGTCTCCTTCCTCTGTCCATTTTTATATATTTTCTGTCTTACATTTCTCTTCTTCTCTCTCTCTTATAGCCTCTAAAGGCTCATAAAGTGACGCGCTATCCGTGCTCATTAAACTTGGGGGCTTCTTTAAACAGAAGCTTATTCATACAGGCTTCATGCCCAACACATGTGTCACACTTCCGCATGCACCTTTTATTCACCATTATATGCATCAATATGACTTAAGTTTTGGCCAAGCTGGGTTGCCTGGCTCCTGTGCTTACCCCTACGTTCTCGATTGTTCGGCTAGGTGGTAAAGGGAGCACCTCTGCGATTGTTACTGCCGGGTCAGCCGGACATGTACCTCAGACTAGGTGAAGCCGAAAGCTAGCGTTCTTAAGGGAATATTCGGTCGGTGAACTAAAGATGATCTTTTTTTATTTTTATCTATTTGCCCCCAGATGTTTTTCCTGCGTTTCTTTTCGCAGCATGGACATGCACCTTAGAGCATGCCTCCCAGGGAAAGGAACCCCTAACGGAACTATTCTCCCTAGAAGATGTTTCTTACTAACCATGTAATATAACATAACTAGTCGGGCACTTGTCTGTTCAAGCCCTAATGACCCCTACGCCTGGTCTCCATGCATTCCCCGGTTCCTATATAACCGCATGGGAATTCGAACACACTCCGGACCGTCAGGTCCCGAGGCTGAAGCGAAAAGGTCAGCCATGACAAATGATCTACAATCCGGCTAGAAGGCATTATAAATGTCAATTAAATTACATAGTCATTTTGACTGATTGTATTCCTCTTCAATACCATCTAACAGTCTGTCTAATTTACAGTCCTGCTGGGAATACTTTGCGGCCAACTCTACTTGGCCGTATACTAAGCTTACAGGGATCTCCTTCCCATCGGGCCCTACAGGACCGACCTCGGCCATGTGGTTGGGGTCAGCCTTTGCGTACCGCGTCTTCACCATGGCCCAGGCCTCCCTAGCGCCTTGACGGCAGGCTGATATCTTCCACAATCGGAAGTGCCGCCGTGCTCCCTTTAGCTTCTCCGCAAGCTCTCCAAGACCTTCGGGCATGGAGACGGATGGCCACAAGGCCTGGGCGACGCCTTGCATCGCCTGCCGAACTCGATCGAGCAGTTGCGAGAGCTCGGGAAGAAGGTCACCCGGAGAACCGGGCATCTCCTCTGCAGGACGACCTGTTAGCACACCTACAGACATTGCTCTGTTAGTCGACTTCCCCGCCGAACTTTCTTTCAAAGGTTCGTTCAAGCACTTACTAAATATGCCGCGCCGAAGCCGCTGATTCTCCTTCACGGAGTCTGACAGCTGGGCACGAACATCTTTTAGCTTGACGCCCAGCTTGGTGTTGGCATCTTGGAGATCGTTCTTCTCCCGCCTCACCTTTGTTAGCACCTTCTCACCAGCCTTTAGCTGGCGTAGGAGGTGTTGCCTTTCCGGATTCAATCCGGCGCCATCTGCAATTTCATTTGTCAGATTCGCACCAATGCCGTGCTTCGCAAAATACTTATCTTTCGAAGTGTATATTACCAGAGGGGGTCTCCTTGGGCTCCCCTGCCGCGGCTAGTGCAGCCTCAAGTTGGGCTTTGCACTCTTCCAACTCCTTGGACAGTAGGGAATTCTTTTCTGTAAGAACCTGCATGACAAATGATCCTTAAATCAGTTATTCTAACTGTTTCAAGTCTCGGGGGCTACTGGTATATACATATAATTACCAGAATTTTCTTACCCGTATATCTTTTACATACTGCTCCGTGGCTCTGGCTAGACCATTTTGAGCGGCACGGAGGTACGCATCTCCTGAGTTGAAGGCATCTAATGCCCCTTGGGAGAAACAAGCGTCGTGAAGAATTGTCCAGCGACGCCTGTGGTTCATGGCACTCTCCACCTCAGAGTTGGTGGCAGACAACCCGTCCACATCCTCCGTCGGAGGAGCGTCTGGCGCGCGCCTTGCGTTCGCCTCCGCCTCCGGACCAGGCTTTGGAGCCTGGCTGGTGGAGGCGCGATTGGCAGCCTCTCCGGATATAGTCCGGCGAGGTCTCTTTGTCCTGAAAAGAGCGCGAGTGTCAATATGCCTCGAAGGTATAACACCTGGGATAAGGGGGCGCGCCATACCTTTGCGCTGACACCTCGGTCCGGACTGCACTTCTTTTCTGCCCGCGGGGCCCTACGGCCCCTCGTTGGCTTGTCGCCGCAACTTCCCCTGCAAAGTTCGGTTGCAATCAGGAAACTGAACACGAGTGGGTGGACACCTATTCGGGGTACTGGGACTTCGATCTCAGGTACCCGGGGGGGGGGTCAGGATTAGCTATGGGTAATCGGCCGTAATGGCCACCAAGGCGTTGTCCTTGCTCAATTGATGGAACACTCCATCAATCAGCTCCACAGATATGTCCGGATCCTCTTGAGAGGCCGGGTCGAGGGACCGTCCTGGGTCCTCGGGTTGTGGAGGAGGGCTGCTTATTTCCTTAACAGCCCGGCGCAGTTCCTTCGTTGAAGTCATCAGACTGAATATTTAATAATGGGAATACAAAACGGATGGACAAGTAAATACGGCCGCTTACCCAGCTTGGGGGATTGTGCATGGAGAATCCACCCTGAGGGTTGACACGGAGAAATTCCTCCTCTTCTCCCTTATACAAAGTGGACAAGATCTTTAGTAGAGCGACAGCTGAATCCGGCCCCTTACGGCCGTAGCGGGTGGCATCGTCCTCCCCGTTGAAGTCCCACATGGGGTGGCTTCTATACTGAAGCGGCTGCACCCCCCGCATAATGCATTCGGCCATAACCCCGATCATGGTTAGTCCGGAATGGGCTAACAATCTTATTCGGCCCATCAGGTAAATGATGTCCCTGTCACCTCCCCTCTGAGGGCTCCGTGGGCGCCAGCTTAGGCGCTTCTTTAAGGGAGCACTGTGAATTCAGGGAGGCCGATCCGGACAAGATCCGGCAGCGGGACGTCTTCTATATAAAACCATTCCGAGGGCCAGTCTTCGGACGCCTTCTTTGGGGTTCCGGACAGATATCCAGTCCCGGCGATGCGCCACACTTCGGCTCCACCCACTTGATACATTGACCCCTTCTTGGAACGAGGAACGAGGCAAAATAGCTCCTTCCACAGTCCGAAATGAGCTTCAACACCCAAGAACAGCTCGCAGAGGGCTACAAAGCCCGCGATATGCAATACTGAGGCAGGCGTGAGATTATGTAGTTGGAGGCCGTAGAACTCCAGCAGCCCTCGGAGAAATGGATGGATTGGAAATCTGAGCCCCCTTATTAAGTAAGGGACGAGGCACACCCGCTCTCCTTTGGAGGGATTAGGGGCATTCTCTGCTTGCTCTCCGTCGTTGTAGACGGCAAGACCGTCTCGAACCGGGACCATATAGGCCGGGGGGAGAAATGCCTTGGTCTGGAGCGTCACTAGCTCGCTATGCAGGATGGAACATCTCTCCCAATATCCAGGCTTAGGGCTGGAAGGGCGAGGGGAGGAGTTGCGATGGCTGGCCATGGTGGAATGGACCTTTGTCGGATGCGCTCTAATGAACACTCGCGGAGGGGAGAAGGTGTGGATTGGATCTAAATCCTCGTCCCCTTAAATAGGGCAGCTCATTTATGCGGCTAGGGGTGTGAATGTAAAAATACTCAGACTTTTCATATTCGTTTGACATGTGGGAAGCGGCCATTATTGGGCGTAGAAGCCAAGGAGCGCAAACATCTACAAGAAACCGAACTTTATTCAACAGGTACATGGAATTTGGAGGAGAACCCGCCTTGCAATGCCGAAGACAATCTGCGCCCCGGACTCATCGTCATTGAAGCCTAGTTCGGGGGCTACTGAGGGAGTCCTAGATTAGGGGGTGTCCGGACAGCCGGACTATATCCTTTGGCCGGACTGTTGGATTATGAAGATACAAGATTGAAGACTCCGTCCCGTGTCCGGAAGGGACTTTCCTTGGCTTGGAAGGCAAGCTTGGCGATACGGATATGCAGATCTCCTACCATTGTAACCGACTTTGTGTAACCCTAACCAAAGTTTTAAATAGCGTGCTAAGCATCTTAGCGCCGGACCTCTTTCAAATGCTATAGCGCGCTATAGCAGAGCTATAGCGCGCTATTTAAAATGTTTGTTCATTTGTTTGGACCAAAGTCTCTTAGCGCAAGACCTTTTGTAAACGCTATAGCGTGCTATAGCGGAGCTATAGCGGGCTATTTAAAACAGTGACCCTAACCCTCTCCGGTGTCTATATAAACCGGAGGGTTTTAGTCCGTAGGACAGCATACACTACAACAATCATACCATAGGCTAGCTTCTAGGGTTTAGCCTCCTCGATCTCGTGGTAGATCTACTCTTGTACTACCCATATCATCAATATTAATCAAGCAGGACATAGGGTTTTACCTCCATCGAGAGGGCCCGAACCTGGGTAAAACTTCGTGTCCCTTGCCTCCTGTTACCATCCGGCCTAGACGCATAGTTCGGGACCCCTACCCGAGATCCGCCGGTTTTGACACCGACAGGTACCCAGGCATTCTGAGTATATGTTCACTGACAGAACTATTTTCCTCCATCTTGCAGCTGTAGAACTTATTGGAGACTTCATATCTCTCAATCCAGGCATTTGCTTGAAATATTAACTTCAACTCCTGGAACATTTCATATGCTCCATGACGTTCAAAACATCGTTGAAGTCCCGGTTCTAAACCATAAAGCATGGCACACTGAACTATCGAGTAGTCATCAACACGTGACTGCCAAGCATTCACAATGTTTGCAGTTGCTAGCGCAGGTGGTACACCCAGTGGTGCTTCCAGGACGTAATTTTTCTGAGCAGCAATGAGGATAATCCTCAAGTTACGGACCCAGTCTGTGTAATTGCTACCATCATCTTTCAACTTTTCTTTCTCAAGGAACGCATTAAAATTCAACGGAACAACAACACGGGCCATCTATCTACAATCAAACATAGACAAGCAAGATACTATCAGGTATTAAGTTCATGATAAATTTAAGTTCAATTAATCATATTGCTTAAGAACTCCCATTTAGAAAGACATCCCTCTAATCTTTTAAGTGATCACGTGATCCAAATCAACTAAACCATAACCGATCATCACGTGAAATGGAGTAGTTTTCAATGGTGAACATCACTATGTTGATCATATCTACTATATGATTCACGCTCGAACTTTCGGTCTCAGTGTTCTGAGGCCATATCTGCATATGCTAGGCTCGCCAAGTTTAACATGAGTATTCTACGTGTGCAAAACTGGCTTGCACCCGTTGTAGATAGACGTAGAGCTTATCACACCCGATCATCACGTGGTGTCTGGGCACAACGAACTTTGGCAACGGTGCATACTCAGGGAGAACACTTTTTATCTTGAAATTTAGTGAGAGATCATCTTATAATGCTACCGTCAATCAAAGCAAGATAAGATGCATAAAGAATAAACATCACATGCAATCAATATAAGTGATATGATATGGCCATCATCATCTTGTGCTTGTGATCTCCATCTCCGAAGCACCGTCATGATCACCATCATCACCGACGCGACACCTTGATCTCCATTGTAGCATCATTGTCGTCTCGCCAATCTTATGCTTCCACGACTATCGCTACAACTTAGTGATAAAGTAAAGCATTACAAGGCAATTGCATTGCATACAATAAAGCGACAACCATATGGCTCCTGCCAGTTGCCGATAACTCGGTTACAAAACATGATCATCTCATACAATAAAATTTAGCATCATGTCTTGACCATATCACATCACAACATGCCCTGCAAAAAAAGTTAGACGTCCTCTACTTTGTTGTTGCAAGTTTTACGTGGCTGCTACGGGCTTAGCAAGAACCGTTCTTACCTACGCATCAAAACCACAACGATACTTTGTCAAGTTGGTGCTGTTTTAACCTTTTCAAGGACCGGGCATAGCCACACTTGTTGGGGAACGTTGCAGAAAACAAAAAAATTTCCTACGTTTTCACCAAGATCCATCTATGAGTTCATCTAGCAACGTGTGATCGGATGCATCTACATACCTTTGTAGATCGCGAGCGGAAGCGTTCAAAGAACGGGGATGAGGGAGTCGTACTCGACGTGATCCAAATCACCGGAGATCCTAGCGCCGAACGGACGGCACCTCCGCGTTCAACACACGTACAGTCAGTGTGACGTCTCCTCCTTCTTGATCCAGCAAGGGGGAAGGAGAGGTTGATGAAGATCCAACAGCACGACGGCGTGGTGGTGGATGCAGGAGTCACCGCAGCAGGGCTTCGCCGTTCTACTTCGAGAGGGAGAGGTGTAGCAGGGGAGAGGGAGGCGCCAAGAGTCAAGGGTGCGGCTTCCCCTCCCTCCCCCCTTTATATAGGCTCCCCAAGGGGGGCACCGACCCTAGGAGATGGGATCTCCTAGGGGGGCGGCGGCCAAGGGTGGAGTGGCCCCCAAGGCAAGTGGGGCGCCCCCCCCCACCCTAGGGTTTCAACCCTAGGCGCACGGGGTGGGCCAAGGGGGGCGCACCAGCCCACTATGGGATGGTTCCCCTCCCCACTTCAGCCCATGGGGCCCTCCGGGATGGGTGGCCCCACCCGGTGGACCCCCGGGAACCATCCGGTGGTCCCGGTACAATACGGGTGACCCCCGAAACTCTCCCGATGGCTGAAACTGCACTTCCTATATATAATTCTTCACCTCCAGACCATTCCAGAACTCCTCGTGACGTCCGCGATCTCATCCGGGACTCCGAACAACTTTCGGGTTACTGCATATTCATATCTCTACAACCCTAGCGTCACCGAATCTTAAGTGTGTAGACCCTACGGGTTCAGGAGACATGTAGACATGACCGAGATGGCTCTCCGGTCAATAACCAACAGCGGGATCTGGATACCCATGTTGGCTCCCACATGCTCCTCGATGATCTCATCGGATGAACCACAATGTCGAGGATTCAAGCAACCCCGTATACAATTCCCTTTGTCAATCGGTACGTTACTTGCCCGAGATTCGATCGTCGATATCCCAATACCTCGTTCAATCTCGTTACCGGCAAGTCACTTTACTCATACCGTAATGCATGATCCCGTGACCAGACACTTGGTCACTTTGAGCTCATTATGATGATGCATTACCGAGTGGGCCCAGAGATACCTCTCCGTCATACAGAGTGACAAATCCCAGTCTTGATCCGTGTCAACCCAACGGACACTTTCGGAGATACCCGTAGTATACCTTTATAGTCACCCAGTTACGTTGTGACGTTTGGTACACCCAAAGCACTCCTACGGCATCCGGGAGTTACACGATCTCATAATCTAAGGAAAAGATACTTGACATTGGAAAAACTCTAGCAAACGAACTATACGATCTTGTGCTATGTTTAGGATTGGGTCTTGTCCATCACATCATTCTCCTAATGATGTGATCTCGTTATCAATGACATCCAATGTCCATAGTCAGGAAACCATGACTATCTGTTGATCAACGAGCTAGTCAACTAGAGGCTTACTAGGGACATGTTGGTGTCTATGCATTCACACATGTATTACGATTTCCGGATAACACAATTATAGCATGAATAAAAGACAATTATCATGAACAAGGAAATATAATAATAATGCTTTTATTATTGCCTCTAGGGCATATTTCCAACAGTCTCCCACTTGCACTAGAGTCAATAATCTAGTTACATTGTGATGAATCGAACACCCATGGAATTCTGGTGTTGATCATGTTTTGCTCTAGGGAGAGGTTTAGTCAACGGATCTGCTACATTTAGGTCCGTATGTACTTTACAAATATCTATGTCTCCATCTTGAACATTTTCACGAATGGAGTTGAAGCGACGCTTGATGTGCCTGGTCTTCTTGTGAAACCTGGGCTCCTTGGCAAGTGCAATAGCTCCAGTGTTGTCACAGAAGAGTTTGATTGGCCCCGATGCATTGGGTATGACTCCTAGGTCGGTGATGAACTCCTTCACCCAAATTGCTTCATGCGCTGCCTCCGAGGCTGCCATGTACTCCGCTTCACATGTAGATCCCGCCACGATGCTCTGCTTGCAACTGCACCAGCTTACTGCCCCACCATTGAAAATATACATGTATCCAGTTTGTGACTTAGAGTCATCCAGATCTGTGTCGAAGCTAGCGTCGACGTAACCCTTTACGACGAGCTCTTCGTTACCTCCATAAACGAGAAACATTTCCTTAGTCCTTTTTAGGTACTTCAAGATATTCTTGACCGCTGTCCAGTGTTCCTTGCCGGGATTACTTTGGTACCTACCTACCAAACTTACGGCAAGGTTTACATCAGGTCTGGTACACAGCATGGCATACATAATAGACCCTATGGCTGAAGCATAGGGGATGACACTCATCTCTTCTATATCTTCTGCCGTGGTCGGACATTGAGCTGAGCTCAATTTCACACCTTGCAACACAGGCAAGAACCCCTTCTTAGACTGATCCATATTGAACTTCTTCAATATCTTATCAAGGTATGTGCTTTGTGAAAGACCTATGAGGCGTCTTGATCTATCTCTATAGATCTTGGTGCCTAATATATAAGCAGCTTCTCCAAGGTCCTTCATTGAAAAACTCTTATTCAAGTAGGCCTTAATGCTGTCCAAAAGCTCTATATCATTGCCCATCAAAAGTATGTCATCTACATATAATATGAGAAATTCTACGGAGCTCCCACTCACTTTCTTGTAAACGCAGGCTTCTCCATAAGTCTGCATAAACCCAACGCTTTGATCATCTCATCAAAGCGAATATTCCAACTCCGAGATGCTTGCACCAGCCCATAAATGGATCGCTGGAGCTTGCATACCTTGTTAGCATTCTTAGGGTCGACAAAACCTTCCGGCTGCATCATATACAATTCTTCCTTAAGGAAACCATTAAGGAATGCCGTTTTGACGTCCATTTGCCATATCTCATAATCATAGTATGCGGCAATTGCTAACATAATTCGGATGGACTTCAGCTTCGCTACGAGAGAGAAAGTCTCATCGTAGTCAACCCCTTGAACTTGCCGATAACCCTTAGCAACAAGTCGAGCTTTATAGATGGTAACATTACCATCCGCGTCCGTCTTCCTCTTAAAGATCCATTTGTTTTCTATCGCTCGCCGATCATCGGGCAAGTCTGTCAAAGTCCATACTTTGTTTTCATACATGGATCCTATCTCGGATTGCATGGCTTCAAGCCATTTGTTGGAATCTGGGCCCGCCATCGCTTCTTCATAGTTCGAAGGTTCACCGTTGTCTAACAACATGATTTCCAAGACAGGGTTGCCGTACCACTCTGGTGCGGAACGTGTCCTTGTGGACCTACAAAGTTCAGTAGCAACTTGATCTGAAGTTTCATGATCATCATCATTAACTTCCTCTCTAGTCGGTGCAGGAACCTCAGGAACATTTTCTTGAGTTGCACCACTTTCCGGTTCAAGAGGTAATACTTCATCAAGTTGTACTTTCCTCCCACTTACTTCTTTCGAGAGAAACTCTTTCTCTAGAAAGGATCCATTCTTGGCAACAAAGATCTTGCCTTCGGATCTGAGGTAGAAGGTATACCCAATAGTTTCTTTAGGGTATCCTATGAAGACGCATTTTTCTGACTTGGGTTTGAGCTTTTCAGGTTGAAGTTTCTTGACATAAGCATCGCATCTCCAAACTTTTAGAAACGACAGCTTAGGTTTCTTCCCAAACCATAATTCATACGGTGTCGTCTCAACGGATTTCGACGGAGCTCTATTTAAAGTGAATGCGGCAGTCTCTAAAGCATAGCCCCAAAATGATAGCGGTAAATCGGTAAGAGACATCATAGATCGCACCGTATCTAATAGAGTGCGATTACGACGTTCGGACACACCATTACGCTGAGGTGTTCCAGGCGGCGTGAGTTGTGAAACTATTCCACATTTTCTTAAGTGTGTGCCAAATTCGTGACTCAAGTATTCTCCTCCACGATCTGATTGCAGGAACTTGATTTTCCTATCACGTTGATTCTCAACCTCACTCTGAAATTCCTTGAACCTTTCAAAGGTCTCAGACTTGTGTTTCATTAAGTAGACATACCCATATCTACTCAAGTCATCAGTGAGGGTGAGAACATAACGATAGCCACCGCGAGCCTCAACACTCATTGGACCGCACACATCAGTATGTATGATTTCCAATAAGTTGGTTGCTCGCTCCATTGTTCCTGAGAACGGAGTCTTGGTCATTTTACCCATGAGGCATGGTTCGCACGTGTCAAATGATTCGTAATCAAGAGACTCTAAAAGTCCATTTGCATGGAGTTTCTTCATGCGTTTGACACCTATGTGACCAAGGCGGCAGTGCCACAAGTATGTGGGACTATCATTATCAACCTTACATCTTTTGGTATTCAAACTATGAATATGTGTAGCATTACGCTCGAGATTCATTAAGAATAAACCATTCACCATTGGAGCATGACCATAAAACATATCTCTCATATAAATAGAACAACCATTATTCTCGGATTTAAATGAGTAGCCATCTCGAATCAAACGAGATCCTGATACAATGTTCATGCTCAAAGCTGGCACTAAATAACAATTATTGAGGTTTAAAACTAATCCCGTAGGTAAATGTAGAGGTAGCGTGCCGACGGCGATCACATCGACCTTGGAACCATTCCCGACGCGCATCGTCACCTCGTCCTTCGCCATTCTCTGCTTATTCCGCAGCTCCTGCTTTGAGTTACAAATGTGAGCAACCGCACCGGTATCAAATACCCAGGAGCTACTATGAGTACTGGTAAGGTACACATCAATTACATGTATATCACATATACCTTTCGTGATGCCGGCCTTCTTGTCCGCTAAGTATTTGGGGCAGTTCCGCTTCTAGTGACCACTTCCCTTGCAATAAAAGCACTCAGTCTCGGGCTTGGGTCCATTCTTTGGCTTCTTCCCGGCAGCTTGCTTACCGGGCGCGGCAACTCCCTTGCCGCTCCTTTTTGAAGTTCTTCTTACCCTTGCCTTTCTTGAATTTAGTGGTTTTATTCACCATCAACACTTGATGTTCCTTTTTGACTTCTACCTCTGCTGATTTCAGCATTGCAAATACTTCAGGAATGGTCTTTTCCATCCCCTGCATATTGAAGTTCATCACAAAGCTCTTGTAGCTCGGTGGAAGCGACTGAAGGATTCTGTCAATGACCGCGTCATCCGGGAGATTAACTCCCAGCTGAGTCAAGCGGTTATGTAACCCAGACATAGTGAGTATGTGCTCACTGACAGAACTGTTTTCCTCCATCTTACAGCTGAAGAACTTGTCGGAGACTTCATATCTCTCGACCCGGCATGAGCTTGAAAAACCATTTTCAGCTCTTCGAACATCCCATATGCTCCGTGTCTCTCAAAACACTTTTGGAGCCCCGGCTCTAAGCTGTAAAGCATGCCGCACTGAACGAGGGAGTAATCATCGGTACGTGTCTGCCAAGCGTTCATAACGTCTTATTCTGCAGGGAGAGCAGGTGCTTCACCTAGCGGTGCTTGTAGGACATAATCTTTTTTGGCAGCTATGAGGATGATCCTCAGGTTTCGGACCCAGTCCGTATAGTTGCTGCCATTGTCTTTCAGCTTGGTTTTCTCTAGGAACGCGTTGAAGTTGAGGACAACATTGGCCATTTGATCTACAATACATGTTGTAAAGATTTTAGACTAAGTTCATGATAATTAAGTTCATCTAATCAAATTATTCAATGAACTCCCACTCAGATAGACATCCCCCGGTCATCTAAGTATAACATGATCCGAGTTAACTAGGCCGTGTCTGATCATCACGTGAGACGGACTAGTCAACATCGGTGAACATCTTCATGTTGATCATATCTTCTATATGACTCATGCTTGACCTTTCGGTCTTCTGTGTTCCGAGGCCATGTCTGTACATGCTAGGCTCGTCAAGTCAACCTAAGTGTTTGCATGTGTAAATCTGTCTTACACCCGTTGTATGTGAACGTTGGAATCTATCACACCCGATCATCACGTGGTGCTTCGAAACAATGAACTGTCGCAACGGTGCACAGTTAGGGGGAACACTTTCTTGAAATTATTATGAGGGATCATCTTATTTACTACCGTCGTTCTAAGTAAACAAGATGCAAAAACATGATAAACATCACATGCAATCAAATAATAATAGTGACATGATATGGCCAATATCACATAGCTCCTTTGATCTCCATCTTGGGGCTCCATGATCATCTTGTCACCGGCATGACACCATGATCTCCATCATCATGATCTCCATCATCGTGTCTCCATGAAGTTGCTCACCAACTATTACTTCTACTACTATGGCTAACACGTTTAGCAATAAAGTAAAGTAATTTACATGGCGTTTCTCAATGACACACAGGTCATACAAAAAATAAAGACAACTCCTATGGCTCCTGCCGGTTATCATACTCATCGACATGCAAGTCGTGATTCCTATTACAATAGCATGAACATCTCATACATCACATATATATCATTCATCATTCATCACAACTTTGGCCATATCACATCACAAAACACTTGCTGCAAAAACAAGTTAGACGTCCTCTAATTGTTGTTGCAAGTTTTACGTGGCTGCAAGAGGGTTCTAGCAAGAACGTTTTCTTACCTACATTAAAGCCACAACTAAAGTGGGAGAGACAGACACCCGCCAGCCACCTTATGCAACTAGTGCATGTTAGTCGGTGGAACCGGTCTCACGTAAGCGTACGTGTAAGGTTGGTCCGGGCCGCTTCATCCCACAATACCGCTGAAGCAAAATAAGACTAGTAGCGGCAAGAAAGTTGACAACATCTACGCCCACAACAAATTGTGTTCTACTCGTGCAAAGAGAACTACGCATAGACCTAGCTCATGATGCCACTGTTGGGGAACGTTGCAGAAAACAAAAAAATTTCCTACGTTTTCACCAAGATCCATCTATGAGTTCATCTAGCAACGAGTGATCGGATGCATCTACATACCTTTGTAGATCGCGAGTGGAAGCGTTCAAAGAACGGGGATGAGGGAGTCGTACTCGACGTGATCCAAATCACCGGAGATCCTAGCGCCGAACGGACGGCACCTCCGCGTTCAACACACGTACGGTCAGCATGACGTCTCCTCCTTCTTGATCCAGCAAGGGGGAAGGAGAGGTTGATGAAGATCCAGCAGCACGACGGCGTGGTGGTGGATGCAGGAGTCACCGCAGCAGGGCTTCGCCGTTCTACTGCGAGAGGGAGAGGTGTAGCAGGGGAGAGGGAGGCGCCAAGAGTCAAGGGTGCGGCTGCCCCTCCCTCCCCCCTTTATATAGGCTCCCCAAGGGGGTGCGCCGGCCCTAGGAGATGGGATTTCCTAGGGGGCGGCAGCCAAGGGTGGAGTGGCCCCCAAGGCAACTGGGGTGCCCCCCCCACCCTAGGGTTTCAACCCTAGGCGCACGGGGTGGGCCAAGGGGGTGCACCAGCCCACTATGGGCTGGTTCCCCTCCCCACTTCAGCCCATGGGGCCCTCCGGGATGGGTGGCCCCACCCGGTGGACCCCCGGGACCCATCCGGTGGTCCCGGTACAATACCGGTGACCCCTGAAACTCTCTCGATGGCCGAAACTGCACTTCCTATATATAATTCTTCACCTCCGGACCATTCTAGAACTCCTCGTGACATCCGGGATCTCATCCGGGACTCCGAACAACTTTCGGGTTACTGCATATTCATATCTCTACAACCCTAGCGTCACCGAACCTTAAGTGTGTAGACCCTACGGGTTCGGGAGACATGTAGACATGACCGAGATGGCTCTCCGGTCAATAACCAACAGCGGGATCTGGATACCCATGTTGGCTCCCACATGCTCCTCGATGATCTCATCGGATGAACCACGATGTCGAGGATTCAAGCAACCCCGTATACAATTCCCTTTGTCGATCGGTACGTTACTTGCCCGAGATTCGATCGTCGGTATCCCAATACCTCGTTCAATCTCGTTACCGGCAAGTCACTTTACTCGTACCATAATGCATGATCCCGTGACCAGAAACTTGGTCACTTTGAGCTCATTATGATGATGCATTACCGAGTGGGCCCAGAGATACCTCTCCGTCATACGGAGTGACAAATCCCAGTCTTGATCCGTGTCAACCCAACGGACACTTTCGGAGATACCCGTAGTATACCTTTATAGTCACCCAGTTACGTTGTGACGTTTGGTACACCCAAAGCACTCCTACGGCATCCGGGAGTTACACGATCTCATGGTCTAAGGAAAATATACTTGACATTGGAAAAACTCTAGCAAACGAACTATACGATCTTGTGCTATGTTTAGGATTGGGTCTTGTCCATCACATCATTCTCCTAATGATGTGATCTCGTTATCAATGACATCCAATGTCCATAGTCAGGAAACCATGACTATCTGTTGATCAACGAGCTAGTCAACTAGAGGCTTACTAGGGACATGTTGGTGTCTATGCATTCACACATGTATTACGATTTCCGGATAACACAATTATAGCATGAATAAAAGACAATTATCATGAACAAGGAAATATAATAATAATGCTTTTATTATTGCCTCTAGGGCATATTTCCAACAACACTCGGTTCAGTTAAAGTTGGAGAAACTGACACCCGCCAGCCACGTGTGTGCAAAGCACGTCGGTAGAACCAGTCTCGCGTAAGCGTACGCGTAATGTCAGTCCGGGCCGCTTCATCCAACAATACAACCGAACCAAAGTATGACATGTTGGTAAGTAGTATGACTTATATCGCCCACAACTCACTTGTGTTCTACTCGTGCATATGACATCTACGCATAAAACCAGGCTCGGATGCCACTGTTGAGGAACGTAGTAATTTCAAAAAATTTCCTACGCACACGCAAGATCATGGTGATGCATAGCAACGAGAGGGGAGAGTGTAGTCCATGTACCCTCGTAGACCGAAAGTGGAAGCGTTTGCACAACGCGGTTGATGTAGTCGTACGTCTTCACGATCCGACCGATCAAGTATCAAACGTACGATCCCTTTGAGTTCAGCACACGTTCAGCCCGATGATGTCCCTCGAACTCCGATCCAGCCGAGTGTTGAGGGAGAGTTTCGTCAGCACGACGGCGTGGTGATGATGTTGATGTTCTACCGACGCAGGGCTTCGCCTAAGCACCGCTACAGTATTATCGAGGTGGACTACGGTGGAGGGGGCACCGCACACGGCTAAAATATCAACTTGATCAATTGTTGTGTCTATGGGGTGCCCCCTTGCCCCCGTATATAAAGGAGCAAGGGGGTGCGGCCGGCCAGGGAGAGGGCGCGCCAGGAGGAGTCCTACTCCCACCGGGAGTAGGACTCCCTCCCTTTCCTAGTTGGAATAGGATTCAGGAGAAGGAAAGAGAGAGGGGAAGAAGGAAAGATGGGGCCGGCCCCCCTTGCCCTAAACCAATTCGGGTTGGGCCTTGGGGGGCGGGGCGCCCCACACTCCACTTGCTTCCCTCTATTTCCACTAAGGCCCATGTAGGCCCATTAAGCCCCCGGGGGGTTCCGGTAACCTCCCGGTACTCCGGTAAAATCCCGATTTCACCCGAAACACTTCCGATATCCAAACATAGGCTTCCAATATATCAATCTTCATGTCTCGACCATTTAGAGACTCCTTGTCATGTCCTTGATCACATCCGGGACTCTGAACAATCTTCGGTACATCAAAACATATAAACTCATAATATAGCTGTCATCGTAACGTTAAGCGTGCGGACCCTATGGGTTCGAGAACTATGTAGACATGACCGAGACATGTCTCCGGTCAATAAACAATAGCGGAACCTAGATGCTCATATTGGCTCCCACATATTCTACGAAGATCTTTATCGGTCAAACCGCACAACAACATACGTTGTTCCCTTTGTCATCGGTATGTTACTTGCCCGAGATTCGATCGTCGGTATCTCAATACCTAGTTCAATCTCGTTACTGGCAAGTCTCTTTACTCATTCCGTAATACATCATCTCGCAACTAACTTATTAGTTGCAATGCTTGCAAGGCTTAAGTGATGTGCATTACCGAGAGGGCCCAGAGATACCTCTCCGACAATCAGAGTGACAAATCCTAATCTCGAAATACGCCAACCCAACAAGTACCTTTGGAGACACCTGTAGAGCACCTTTATAATCACCCAGTTACGTTGTGATGTTTGGTAGCACACAAAGTGTTCCTCCGGTAAACGGGAGTTGCATAATCTCATAGTCATAGGAACATGTATAAGTCATGAAGAAAGCAATAGCAACATACTAAATGATCGGGTGCTAAGCTAACAGAATGGGTCATGTCAATCACATCATTCTCCTAATGATGTGACCCCGTTAATCAAATGACAACTCATGTCTATGGTTAGGAAACATAACCATCTTTGATCAACGGGCTAGTCAAGTAGAGGCATACTAGTGACAATCTCTTTGTCTATGTATTCACACATGTATTATGTTTCCGGTTAATACAATTCTAGCATGAAAAATAAACATTTATCATGATATAAGGAAATAAATAATAACTTTATTATTGCCTCTAGGGCATATTTCCTTCAGAATGCTCCATGAACTTTACTTATATCTTTTGGAGAATGAATAATACTTTCATCTAAAGTGGACTTGGAAGAGTGTCGACTTTAGTTAGTAATGATTCCACTATTTCGGAAGAGGTTCCAATTGATTATGAAAACAAAGTTGCTGTCTATGATGATTATGGTGATGACATGCATGCTATAAAGAATAATGTTAACCATGAAACTTGCCATCATGATTTTAATTTTCAATTGTATTATGCCTCACATGACCGTTACTCTGTTGAGTTTGCTCCCATTATTTCAAATGAGAATAATTTTGCTTATGTGGAGAGTAGAAAAATTTCTATACTTGTAGATCATGAAAAGAATGCTTTATGTGATGGTTATATTGTTGAATTAATTCATAATGCTACTGAAAATTATTAGGAGGGAGGAATATATGCTTGTAGGAGTTGCAATAATATCAAGTTTCCTCTCTATGTGCTTAAAGTTTTGAAGTTATTCTTATTTTGCCTTCCTATGCTAGTTGATCCTTGTTCCCATAAATTGTGTGCTCAAAAAATTCCTAGGCATAGGAAGTGGGTTAGGTTTAAATGTGCTAATCATATTCTTCATGATGCTCTCTTTATGTTTCAATTCTTATCTTTTATGTGAGCATCATTGAAATCATCATGCCTAGCTAAAAGGCATTAAAGAAAAGCACTTGTTGGGAGACAAACCAATATTTACCCTTACTGTTTTTGTGTGTTCACATGATTAAGATACTGTAGTAATCATGTATTATAGCTTTTGTTTCAATAAAGTGCCAAGTAAGACATTTGGGAAGACTTGGGTGAAAGTTAATGTGATCTTGCTGTAAAAAACAGAAACTTTGCACTCACGAGATTAGCTGTCATTTTTACAGAAGAGTGTGTTTGAGTTGATTCTTTTTTCAGAAGATTAATAGACAAATTCCTAACATCCACCAATTTATTTCATAATTTTTGGAGTAGCAGAAGTATGGTTTCTGTTCAGATCATTACAGACTGTTCTGTTTCTTACAGATTCTGTTTTCATTGCATAGTTTGCTTGTTTTCTAGTTTCTATGGCTTATATTTCTCAATATAAATTGTTTAAATGATATGGTACAGTAGGCATTGTGTGAGAACAATTATGAACCTTGTCTTTGACAGTACCAAAGTGAATGGTTTACTCTTTATCATACTAACCTATCTCACGAAGTTCCGTTAAGTTTTGTGTGATTAAAGTTTTCAAGCTTTGGGTGAGATATCGATGAACGTCAATGTTATTGACTACATGGAAGCAGCAGATCACCATCTTGATCTGCCAGATGTTCAGGTAGAAGAGGAGGAGGAGGTGGTGGTGGCGGAGCCGGTGAGTTTGACCAACATTAAAACAATGCTACGAAATGCTCGTGCATTTCGTGAACTTTCACCTGCAGAAGAAAAATGATGGGCCCGCATGTTGGAACAATACAACGTTGTTGTCACCTCAGGAAATAAGCTGTCAGTATTCTCAGCTATGGTCACCTTTCTTCACGTGAAGACATCTGAGCGGATGACCAAAAAATCATTTGATGTGATGTTGGCTGCTTTCCGCAAATCTTTTCCAGATGCGTCTGAGCTGCCACACACCTACAGTAAAATGAAGAATTTCCTTCGTGTAGTTGGAATTGGATATGATATGATCCATGTTTGTAAGAATAATTGTGTTCTGTTCTGGAAGGATTATGCCAACTTAAGTGAATGCCCGAAATGCAAATCATCAAGATGGAAAGATGGCGATGTTGTGAAGAGGATTCCTCATAATGTTCTGAGACATTTTCCAATTACACCAAGATTGCAGAGGTTGTTTGATGATGCTGAAACAAGAGAGGATGTACTGTGGCATTCTATGAACCAGGAGTACAGAGATCAGAATGTAATGAGCCATCCATCTCATGGTAGTGAGTGGAAAAACTTCAATGATAAACACAAAGAGTTTGCTGCTGACCCGAGAAACATTAGACTTGGCTTAGCTTCAGATGGATTTAACTCATTTGGCCACTAGAGCGCCACATATGGCATGTGGCCAGTGCTTGTTATCCCTTACAACATGCCTCCAAATGTCTGCACCAAAGAATCAAACTACATGATGGCCTTGCTCATCCCAGGTCCAAAAAGTCCTGGAAAGGATTTTGATTTGTTCATGAAGCCTCTTGTGGAGGAACTTCAACAGCTATGGAAGGGTGTTCTCACTCGAGACCTATATAGCAGCCCACCAGCTGATTTCTTTCTGCGTGCTGTTATAATTTGGTGCATCCATGATTATCCGGCTTTGGGCACTATGTCAGGGCGAACGACACATGGTTACAATGCATGTGTTCACTGTGACAGGAATCCGCTATTGTCGGTGTCAAAACCGACGGATCTCGGGTAGGGGGTCCCGAACTGTGCGTCTAGGCCGGATGGTAACAGGAGGCAAGGGACACTAAGTGTTACCCAGGATCGGACCCTCTCGATGGAGGTAAAACCCTACGTCCTGCTTGATTAATATTGATGATATGGGTAGTAGAAGAGTAGATCTACCATGAGATCGAGGAGGCTAAACCCTAGAAGCTAGCCTATGCTATGGTTGTTGATGTGTACATTGTCCTACGGACTAAAACCCTCTGGTTTATATAGACATCGGAGAGGGTTAGGGTTACACAAGGTCGGTTACAATGGTAGGAGATCTTCATATCCGTATCGCCAAGCTTGCCTTCCACGCCAAGGAAAGTCCCTTCCGGACACGGGACGGAGTCTTCAATCTTGTATATTCATAGTCCAGGAGTCCGACTATCACGACCGGTTTTCCAATAAAAATATTTATTGAGAAACCAATCTTTTGAGTCCAGTATGAGAGAAATCCTCCTCACTGGTAGACAAATTCTTGATACAATAAGCCAGTAGCATAAAATATATTACAGGGTCGAACTACGGTTGCTCAACCAAATTATTACAAGCACGCCAATAATTATACATAATGGCGGACATGACACAGTGGTGTGGAGGCATACTACTGACTCGAGGATAGGGCGGTGGTGGAGAAACACAGCTGGGAGAGAAATACAAGACTCTAAGTCTGTCATCTCATCGAGCGTCGAGGTGAGGCTCGATGAATTTATTTGGTAGCGGAAGCGGATATAAAACAGTGACCAAATCCAGGGTCGCACGAGACTGACTGGGACTCCTCTAGGTGTCGGACTCGCTATCAAACTCTTCATCCATCAGATCGCCTTCGTCAGCATCTGGCCAAATCAACAAGCCAGTGAGTACTTTGAAAGTACTCTCAAGACAGTTCGGACGTAAGATATAACAAATGCATGCATGGAGCATCATGAATAATTCACCAATGTACATTCAAAAATTAGCATAACAAGGTAAGTAAAAGGGAAACGGCGGTAGTCCGCCTGAAATCCCAACAAAACATAAATAACTACCGATCGAGTGTCTGAAGCGACGCCTCGAAAGGTGAATAAATAAATATAAGGAAATGATGCCATAGTCGGGCGTCTTAGCAACACCACATAAAGGGCTTTAAAAGAAATACCACAGTCGGACGTCGGGGCGACATCACAAAAAGGGCTTTAAAAGAAATGCCACAGTCAGACGTCGGGGCAACATCACAGAAAGGGCTTTAAAAGAAATGCCACAGTCGGACGTCGGGGCGACATCACAGAAAGGGCTTTAAA
>NC_057794.1:80612277-80622067 GCF_018294505.1 Triticum aestivum | reverse complement strand
CGGACATCGGGGCGACATCACAGAAAGGGCTTTAAAAGAAATGCCACAGTCGGACGTCAGGGCGACATCACAGAAAGGGCTTTAAAAGAAATGCCACAGTCGGACGTCGGGGCGACATCACAGAAAGGGCTTTTATTCGCAAGGAAATAATGCTCATAATAAATGTTCAATTCATGAGAATAAATGGGTTAGTCCATCCACAGGAACAATCATTTAACTGGACTTAGCACTCATGCGATTCACCGGAGTCTCTGTCATCAAAACTGACATTTGATCAGGATAAGATAATATCGATCTAGGACATGGAATAGATGATTTGGAGGAATATATGACTCTGCAGAGTTTGTACAAAATTATTCCCACAGCCAACGGATTTCCGTAGTCACGAAGGACTAGTTTCGTTTACGGTATTTCGGAAGAAAACACAGCTAACCAGTACACACCCATCCTACCTCTCGATGCTAGGAATCACCCTAGACATCGTCCAAGAAAAACTTTTGAGACGGGGAGATCACAATCTCGAATAGCATGGGATCAAATTTATATACGCGCGCTCTAAGGGGTGCCCCCCTCTCGGTCCCAACCGGAAACACCCATGCCCCCTGACCGGATGACTGGCTTTAATCCAGGGCCATGGAACCATCATCACGGCCTCTCCTTTTGGTGTGTACCAGAAAAGCGGTTTGCAACTTACTAAACCATATTCCTTGCGGAAAACATGTGGTAGTACAGGGAAGGAAATGAGAGGAACTGGACCGATACGGTTTGACACTGAAGTCACATAGTCTGGCATAAGACTGGCATGCTACGACACTGCCATCTTACCCATCCTCATGCCAACACATGGCCATTCATACTCACACCCATCCACTTATGGATCATCGAGCTCACTTACCTCAATATTGCATAAAATAACGTTCATCGATATGCTTCTCAACATGCCATGAAACTAACTAAATGCAAAACATGCCAAGACACACATCATATCAAAAGTTCAAACATGCTTGCCTGGTTCAGAGTAGTCGGAGACTAGCTCGGTGAAGTTCGCGGCTCCGTCACCTCCTTCGGTATCTACGGTATAAAGAAAATATATGCGCTATCGTAAATACCAAGGAGTGCACAAAAAGTATTCCAAATATTTTTCAAATAAATCTGATAAAAAACTAGACAAAATTTTAGAAAAAGAATCAATCAAAAATACTTTTCTGTTTAAAAGTTATAAGGGTTTTTGTCCAGGGACTCATCTGTAATGAAGCAGAAGATTTCCAGGGGCTAGCTTATAAAAACAGAAAACGCTTCGGCAGAAACTACGCCAGCCCAAAGGGAAAGCGCATTTGGCAGAAGGCGTTTTCAGAAAACGCTTCGTTTAGAAAGGACAGAGAGGCTGACAGCGGGTCCCGCCTATCAGGTTTGAACTTTCAAAAAGGGGGAAATGAAGCTCGTCGGCGCCCGAGAGCCGCGGTGGTCGCCGACGGCGATCCACGGCGAGGCAGGGGGATCGGAGGGTACCTCCGAGTTCAGGGCGCCATTCCGCGTCGGTTGGTGGTGGTGGTGGTCGCCGGCGAGTACCACGTCGATGACGAGCCTGGCTCCGGCGGACGGTGGCTCGGGTGGTTGTGGACTTCGTCGGAGAGAGCTGTGAAGATCAAATTGAAGAGGGGGTTAGGCTTCTGGTAGCTAGAGGGGGTAACGGACGGGGTTTGGGCGCCGGAGACGGCCTCACCGGAGCGAATCGAGCTGGTGGCCGAGGCGGAGCGAGGCGGCCGGAGTCGAGGAAGAAGGGCCCCTCGAGGCTCTTCTAGTTGCTGGTCGGGGTCCAGTGAGGTGGTGGAGGTGTGCGGGGGCGAGAGGGAGCTTAGGGGCGCTATATATAGCCGGCCCGAGGCGGTTGCCGCGAACGGGATAAGTCCGGCGAGTGATTACGGCAGCGCTGTGGTTGGGCAGTGGGATTAGGGGCTTGGGCAACGCCGTTGAGGCCCACCGGTTCCATTTAGGTGCTAATCGTCCTGGGATTTGGTACTAGGGGCGAGTTCGACAGAACGGGACGACGCGGGCCCGTCGGCGGCAGTGAGCACGTTCCGTGCTTGCCGGGCCACGGCGACGGTGCCACGGGCGTGCGCTGGCATGCATGAGGCCACGCGGAGAGCAGAGGGGCGTTGGGCGGCGCTGAACGGCGTTGAGCCACCGTTCCGTCCCCTGTCGGCCGCCACGGGAGGTCCCGACGCCGCAGAAGACGCCGGCGAGGGCGGGCCAGCGTGCCACCGACGCCAGGAAGAGGCCAAGTGCGTGTGTGGTGCTCCAGACAGTAGGAAGAGGCGGCGAGGAACTTGCCAAGTGCACTGTGAACGCGTGAGTGAAGCTGACGAACGAAAAATGACACTGAAGTCTGTATTTTGTGAATTTGCAAAGGAACAGTGCAGCTCAGGTGTTCGACAGAATGTTTTAGGCCTCTGGGGATTTTTCCTTGAGCTGATTTTTGGTGGAGTGGCTTCTCATTGCTCCAGTAGGCTGCATGATTTTTGGTGGAATTTTTGGAGGAGTGTAGATATGAATTTCATCAAATTTGGCAAATCTGGTCCAAACTTGCAGAGACTGAATTTTGAAAAATTTGAAAAGAGGAGGAGTGGATCAAGATGGTTCTGGGTTGTGGGTACAAAGGACTATCCAGGAGAGTTGGTTTGGGATAAAAACTCAAAGGCAAAGTGGTACTTGCTTTGAAAATCACTAAGGCTCAAAATAATTTACAGAATTGATTTGAGAGGCAAAATAATTAGAATAAAATCCAAAACTTGCTTGGATTAGTTGGGACAGAGAATTTAGGCTGATTACAAGGAGTAGGGGAGGTTTTGGAGGGGTTTTACCACATGGGCAAAAATGCCAAGTCATGGGTGGTTTCCAAGATATGAAAATCCCCAAATTTTCATAGAGTTTCTTTTTAAAAGAAAAACAAATTAAACTCCCAAAATAATTTGAGAGGGAACCAACAGAGAAGAAGTTACAAAAGATCAAACACCACAGTTTGAAGAAAAAAATAAAAATCCTTGCCAAAGAAAAGAAAGTTTTTTTTAGAGGAAGGATTTTCTGGAACAATTTTTTTTAAATGTCCTCTTTTCAAAAACCACAAAGTTTTTGATAAAAACCAAATTAAAATTTTGGAGTGTCACAACACCTACCCCCTTAGGAAAAATCTCGTCCCTGAGATTTCAGCTGATCCTTAAATAAGTGTGGATGCTCTGTCCGAAGAAAATCCTCTCTTTCCCAAGTTGCTTCACTGTCGGTGTGATTGCTCCATTGGACTTTGAAAAACTTGATGGTCTTCTGTCGGGTCCTCCTTTCAGACTCCTCTAATATTCTTATGGGACGTTCCCGATAAGTGAGGTCTGGCTGCACGTCAATGTTTTCATGGGATACTTGTTTCTCTGGGTTGCTTACGCACTTCCTCAATTGCGAGATATGGAACACGTCGTGGACATCGGATAATTCCTTGGGTAAATCTAGCTGGTAGGCTACAGTGCCTCTTCGTGCCACTATGCAGAATGGTCCAATGAATCTTGGTGCTAACTTTCCTTTAATCTTAAACCGTTGCAGTCCTCTCATTGGGGATACTCTCAAGTATACGAACTCACCGGGTTCGAAGCTGACCCTACGATGTTTCTGATCATAATAACTCTCCTGTCGACTTTGAGCGGTCTTAAGTCGGTCTCTGATTAGCTTGACCTTTTCCTCGGCTTCTCTGAGCATGTCTGGTCCGAAGATGTGGCTGTCTCCGGTCTCTGACCAATTTAACGGGGTACGACATCTTCGTCCGTATAAAGCCTCAAATGGTGCCATTTGTAGGCTGGCCTGGTAGCTATTGTTGTACGCGAACTCGGCGTATGGCAGGCTTTCTTCCCAACTGGTTCCATATGTGAGGACACATGTTCTCAACATGTCTTCTAAAACCTGGTTTACGCGTTCTGTTTGTCCATCAGTTTGTGGGTGGTATGCGGTACTGAAGGCTAGTTGGGTTCCCAGAGCCTGTTGTAAATGTTCCCAAAATCTCGAGACGAACTGAGTGCCTCTATCGGATATTATAGTCTTCGGGACTCCATGCAGACATACTATACGGGAGAGATAAATCCTGGCAAGCTTCTGAGTGTTGTAGGTTGTCTTCACTGGAATGAAATGTGCCACCTTGGTTAATCTATCGGTGATGACCCATATGGCATCATTCCCGTGTCGTGACCGAGGTAGTCCGACAATAAAATCCATCCCTATTTCATCCCATTTCCACTCAGGTATTTTGTTAGGTTGCAGTAGTCCGGCTGGTCTCTGATGCTCAGCTTTTATGCGTTGACATGAGTCGCAACATGCAATGAAGGTGGCTATGTCCCTCTTCATACCGTGCCACCAAAATCTTTCCTGAATATCCTTATACATTTTGGTTCCTCCAGGGTGGATTGAATATGGAGTGGTGTGTGCGTCAGCTAAAATTTGCTGTTTAAGGTCTTCTATGTTTGGCACGCAGAGCCTTTCTCCGTACCATAATATTCCTTCATTGTCTATGACGAATTCCGAGGCCTTGCCCATACTCAACTTTCTTTTGATGCCTTCGATGCTGGTGTGACCGGGCTGAGCTTCTTTGATTTTCTCCACAAGGTCGGGTTGTATTTCCAAGTTTGATATGGTGCCTTCTGCTACCATTATCAAGTTGAGCTTGGCAAATTCTTGTTGGAATTCGGGCCTCAAGCTGTGCAGATTGTTTTCGTCGGAGCTGGGGTTCCGACTAAGAGCATCGGCCACTACATTTGCTTTTCCTGGATGGTAATGGATACCAACATCATAATCCTTTACCAATTCCAACCAGCGTCGTTGCCGTAAATTTAGTTCTGGCTGCGTGAAAATATATTTGAGACTTTTGTGATCCGTATATATTTCACATCGATTCCCAAGTAAGAAATGCCTCCATTCCTTGAGTGCATGAATAACTGCTGCCATTTCTAAGTCATGAGTGGGATAGTTTTCCTCATGCTTGCAAAGTTGCCTTGAAGCGTAGGCGACGACCTTGCCTTCCTGCATCAACACGCATCCGAGACCCTTTCTGGACGCGTCACAATATACTTCAAAATTCTTGTGTATGTCAGGTACAATTAATATCGGTGCTGTCGTTAACTTCCGCTTTATCTCTTGGAAACTTTTCTCGCAGGCTTCTATCCATTCAAACTTCTTATCTTTCTTGAGCAACTGTGTCATAGGCTTGGCTATGGCAGAGAATCCTTCAATAAATCTGCGGTAATATCCTGCCATTCCCAAGAAACTCCGTATGTCCGTTACGCTGGCTGGTGACTTCCAGCCAAGTACGGCCTTGACTTTCTCTGGGTCCACTGCGATACCGTCTTGGGTCAGCACGTGGCCTAGAAAGCCTACTTGTCTTAGCCAAAATTCACACTTGCTGAACTTGGCATACAATTGGTGTTTTCTGAGCTCTCCTAGCACAATCCTGAGATGTTCTGCGTGCTCTTCTGGTGTCTTGGAGTATACCAGAATATCGTCGATGAATACCACGACGAACTTGTCCATAAACTTCATAAATACTTTGTTCATGAGGTGAACAAAATATGCTGGGGCGTTAGTTAATCCAAATGCCATCACTGTGAACTCGTACAGTCCATATCTGGAGGTGAAGGCTGTTTTGGGGATATCTTCCGTTCGTACCTTCAATTGATGGTATCCTGACCTTAAGTCAATTTTTGAGAATACCTTGGCCTAAGCGAGTTGATCAAACAAATCGTTTATCCTTGGCATCGGGTATTTGTTTTTGACGGTGACCATGTTAAGTGCTCGATAGTCAATACACAATCTCAGCGTTCCATCCTTCTTTTTGGCAAATAAAATTGGTGATCCCCAAGGTGAGGAGCTGGCTCGAATGTATCCCTTGTCCAGTAATTCCTTTATTTGTTTCTTCAACTCGATCAACTCGGATGGTGCCATTATGTATGGTTTCTTGTATATGGGGGTGGTTCCTGGTGCGAGCTCAATGCTGAATTCTATCTCTCGGTCTGGTGGCATGCCTGGTAGCTCTTCAGGGAATACATCTGGAAATTCACACACTACTGGAACCTTGTTTAGCTCAGAAACGTCCACCTTATTTAATCTCAGTTGCCGGGGTATTTTTCCTTCCTTGGCTGATACTCTTATGGTCTTCCCTTGGTGGTGTGTGAGAATTACGGTCCTGTTGAAACAGTCGATAAACCCCTTGTTGGTGGTTAGCCAATCCATCCCTAGGATGACATCCAGTCCTTTATTTTCCAACACAATAAGATTTGCGTGAAACTCCAATCCTTCGAACTCAATGACCACATTCTGACAGTAATTCTGAGTAACTTGCTGAATCCCAGGGGACTTGATGATCATGGATTTCTCCAAAGGAAGCATCGAAAAATTATTTTGCAAAGCAAAATTTTTCGAAATGAAAGAGTGAGAAGCTCCAGAATCAAACAAAACCATTGCAGGTATTGTGTTGACAGGAAACGTACCGAGTACGATATTCGGAGCATTTTGTGCCTCCTCTTTGGTTACGTGATTCAGATGACCTTTCCTGTGGTTATTGTTGGGATTGAAATTGTTTCGCTTGGGCACAGAATTGTTGCCGCCGTAGTTCGGCTTTGGGGTTGAGTTCCTTGGCTTGGGGCACTGTTTGGCATAGTGCCCTTCTTCTCCACAAGCGTAACAAGTAACGCCGGGGCGATGGATGAATTCCTTGTCCCTTGCATGAAAATTCTTGATTGGGCGTGAGACATTGGATGAGGATTTGTGTGTCCCACCCTTTTGAAAATCTGTCCTGCTTCGGTGATTGCGAGCATGGTTAGTCTGGTCCCTTTTTCGCTTGCGGATATCTTCCAGACTGCGTCTCTCATTTTCCAGAGTAATGGCTTTGTCCACCAGTGTTTTAAAATCAGGAAAAGTGTGCACGACCAGTTGGCATTTAAGCGCGGGCGCCAGACCGTCAAGGAATTTCTCCATCTTCTTGATTTCAGTCATACGTTCTTCATTGGCGTAGCGGGACAATAGAGTAAATTGACTGTTGTAATCTGACACTGTCATGTTCCTTTGTTTGAGGTCATCGAACTCTCTCTTCTTGATTTTCATAATACTCTTAGGAATGTGTGCACCACGGAAACCTTCCTTGAAATCATCCCAGGATATGTCATTTTCGTTGGGATGCATGTGCAGAAAATTCTCCCACCACGATGCGGCTGCTCCTGTGAGATAGTGCGGAGCATACAATACCTTCTCGGGGTCTGAACATTTTGCAATAATTAATTTCCTCTCCATATCTCGAAGCCAGTCCTCGGCTTCAAGAGGTTTGTCAGTGTGAGAAAATGTTTGAGGACGTGTCTTCTGTAGCTCAGATAACTTGGAATGCTGCTGATACTGTCCATGGTGATTTCCCATGTTGATGACTTGGTTCATCATTTCACGATGTTGTTGCTGACTCTGTTCATAAAGGCGGCACATTTGTGAAAGTGCTGATTCACTGCCCTGTTGGCTTGACTGTCCCTGAGTGAACTCGTTGCTGGGTTGTGCATCATAATTTTCCTCTGGTGGAGTTGGCATGGAGCGAGTCCAAGGACGAGACATTTTTCACTCTAGGGAAATATTTTTTTGTAAAACTCATAAGAAAAGCGGAAAGAGTCACAAAAACAATTCCAAAAAAAATGCATAAAGCTGGCAAATAAAACTAAATAACCCATCTTACTTAAGAAAAACAAATCAACTTGCGCACGGAGAAGGACTGCTCATTACATATCTTACACGCGGGCGGTAATTATACAATACATCACTCAGGATATGCATACATAATCCTGACATGTTATTTAGGCTAGTGCACTTCTCCAGATCCTACATGATGTGCAAACAGGCTACTTCTCACAACCTATGTACATATCTTACAAAGTGGTACATTACATGGCAGCTAAGCGTACTCAGGCAGAGATGTTGACGACCTCCTTTGCCCTGCCGAGGGCGAGGCGTAGCGAGGTTGGGGACTCGACTTCATCCTCGCTAATGGGCTCCATACGTGTAGTGTTGCGTAGAGTGGACGGAGCGGTTGCCAGGGGCGGAGCTATACGTACAGGAGTGGGTGCGAAGGGTGGTGCAGTGCGCGCTGGGGTGGGCGCAATGACTTGGTTGAATTCTTCGGTAGAAGGCAGGCGACGAGTAGGCGTATAAGATGCTGAGGACGAGACCAAAGTCAGTGGCTGTGCGATGGGTAGGAGCTCCCTCCTGTTGGCAGCACAGCCATGAACTGAGTCCATGCGGGTAGCTACGAAGTTGATCACCAGGTTGTCGAAGGCTGCCTCTAGGGCCCGGAGATACTCAATGAGCATCTCAAAAGCCTTGTCTCATTCTCCTCTGGGGCAGGAGTATGCGTAGTGACAGGTGTAAGGCACATGGCATGGAAGATAGCGGTAGCGACGAGTCTTCATCGCGGGAAGGACATCCCTGAGGCGAGCTATCGCCTCACGGGCTGCCATCTGCATAGCATGCCTCTCCGTAGGCATGGCTCTTCCCATGAACCGGAAGCGGCGTAACTCACCACGCCCTCCCTTGAACTGCACCGCGGCCTGGTGCATGGTCAGACTGTCGTTGACTCGGTGCTGGCAGAGTGTGAAGACTCGGCGCACGGATGGCCCCATCACGACCTGAACGATGAAGGAAAGAAGCTTGACAAACCCATCGGGCACGTTGGCGAAGGTCTGAGACTCGCAGCTGTTGTCGGCCATCTACAAAAGTAGGCAAAAATTTTGCATGGTCAGATCATAAATTTATGCTGACTGACAGAAAATGACTACAATCAAGAAAAATATGAAAAGGCTCAATCATGCTAATAACCAATTAGCGATCGCACCTAGTGGCTTTCTACAGTCAGCCTGGCTCTGGTACCAAGCTTGTCACGACCGGTTTTCCAATAAAAATATTTATTGAGAAACCAATCTTTTGAGTCCAGTATGAGAGAAATCCTCCTCACTGGTAGACAAATTCTTGATACAATAAGCCAGTAGCATAAAATATATTACAGGGTCGAACTACGGTTGCTCAACCAAATTATTACAAGCACGCCAATAATTATACATAATGGCGGACATGACACAGTGGTGTGGAGGCATACTAATGACTCGAGGATAGGGCGGTGGTGGAGAAACACAGCGGGGAGAGAAATACAAGACTTTAAGTCTGTCATCTCATCGAGCGTCGAGGTGAGGCTCGATGAATTTATTTGGTAGCGGAAGCGGATATAAAACAGTGACCAAATCCAGGGTCGCACGAGACTGACTCGGACTCCTCTAGGTGTCGGACTCGCTATCAAACTCTTCATCCATGAGATCGCCTTCGTCAGCATCTGGCCAAATCAACAAGCCAGTGAGTACTTTGAAAGTACTCGCAAGACAGTTCGGACGTAAGATATAACAAATGCATGCATGGATGTGTCATGAATAATTCACCAATGTACATTCAAAAATTAGCATAACAAGGTAAGTAAAAGGGAAACGGCGGTAGTCCGCCTGAAATCCCAACAAAACATAAACAACTACCGATCGGGTGTCTGAAGCGACGCCTCGAAAGGTGAATAAATAAATATAAGGAAATGATGCCATAGTCGGGCGTCTTAGCGACACCACATAAAGGGCTTTAAAAGAAATCCCACAGTCGGACATCGGGGCGACATCACAGAAAGGGCTTTAAAAGAAATGCCACAGTCGGACGTCGGGGCGACATCACAGAAAGGGCTTTAAAAGAAATGCCACAG